>NW_009628463.1:0-48634 GCF_000690535.1 Cariama cristata
AAAAAAATTAGAAAGAAGCCACAACATCTATGCAAGGAAAGATTTTAACACCACACAAAATCAACTAAGTTCTCACTGCAGTGAAAAGAATGGGAGTATGCAATTTTCAAAGAAGTTATCTGCATCATAACTGTGCCATAAACTTTTCCTTTGGATAGGATTCTACTGTAAAAGCATTAGTTACTTGCCAGGAATAAATTTTCTTAGCGTTAGTTATTCTTTGCCAGGAGCATCTTTCATTTTTTCAAAGATAATTTACCAATACAGAACAATGACAAAATCTTATTCTCTTTGCCAAGACCCTGAACAATCTTATTTACTGTGATACTGGGTCTTCTAAAAATGCTGCTGCTGTTGGACGTTTTCAACTTCCAGCGTTTTTTCTTTTGTCATTTCATAAAATGTGTAATGTCACTTTATATCTCTAGTTTCTCTATATCTCTTCCCCTGTCTGTCTCTTTCTATAGAACACTTTCATGCATTGTTTAGCTGATGTCAAGAACTGTGGATAGCAGGTAAGTAGTTCTCCCATTGACTGCTTAGGCAATTCAAAGAACATCATAATAACAGAACAAAACAGAAACCAAACAGTGATAATCCGATGATAGCTAAGAAGTGTGAAAGGCAAGCCTTCTACTTTTCTGTAGCTTGAAACATGTAATTATTTTTAGCACTGGTACAGAGGCATTAATACTACCAACACAGTAAACTGTAGTATTATCTGAATATATATGTTTTTAATCAAAATTTAAAGATTATCAAAATTAAAAATCAAAGGTTATCACCAAAGCTTGCTATGATTCAATCATTGAAAAATACATACTTTTCTAATACAGAGGCAGTTTGAAGTAAAATTTAATTTTACTGAAATATTCCATGAATACAAAAAGATTGCAATCTCACAAATATGAAGTATCATGAATACAAAAAGATCACAGTATCACAAATATGAAGTATCATGTCTCCTGGTCATAAAGCTGATGAGGAAATGGGAAAGAAGATAAATAGATGGAAGGAGTCCGGCCCCCAAATTGTACTGGCTTCCTTAATCTGCCAGACAGTTTTCAAAGGTTTCTTCCTCGCTTTTTCTGGGTAATAGGAGGAATGACTGAGGAGTAATCCTTTCTAGTAGAACTGTTGTTGGGGGGCGGGGGGGGGAAGGGAAAGAAGCTGACCCTCTTTATCTTTTTATGAGAAGATAAATTACAAAAAAAAAAATCTTCTCAAATGCATTGCTTAAAGAAAAGCCACGTTCCCTTTCTGCTGTTGCAAGGACTTGTCTATAAGGGAACCAGTGGAGAGCTATTCTGAGTCCAACTTTTTAGTGTGGAGTATAGTTGGATATTCCTGGCACCATCAGGACTTTCACGTGGACAGGCTGCTGAAGAGCTGCAAATACAATCGGTTGAAGAGTTCTGCAATAGGTTTTCTGTTACAGTTTTGTAAAATTATGCCAATTGCTGATTTCACCTTTTTTCTAGAACTGATTTTAGTTTTTACCACATATACTGAAAGCAAGAAATTACCTAGGTCTCGGTAATACAAAGTATACAGCACCTCTAGGGACATATGTACGCCATCTTTGAATACTAAGCCACAACTGAAGTCTTAAAAAAATAAAAAATTAAAAAGGCCACAATGTGATAGTCTTCATTCTCTTAACCTGAGGTGTGAAACTCAGAGTTTGAAAGCTCCGAAATAGAGAGGAAAATGGTCTCCTCAGTCACTCATCTGTAATTGTATAGTTAAGTGTTCACAGGCTACTCATTTTGCTCAAGTTTTATAGGTTGAAAAAAAGAGGTTTAGCAAAGCCCATGCTAAGAACTTGGCTATAAGATATTAAGTTCGAGGATCATATGACAGAGAACTTAACTTCCACAATTCTGATGGGATCACACCATTGATGATTAACAACAATATACCGTGGTTCTTGGCTATTTGTAAAAGCCTGAGTAGTCTGTTAGGACCAACTGAGAATGCACTTTAAAAAAAAACACTTTAGGAAATGCTTAATAAAATGATATCCAGTGGCAAGTTTAACCAGTGCTCTTCGTCTTTGCAGTTGCTGCATTCTCCTTTTAAATCTTGCAAAATAAATGCTGAAGATGCAACAGTCTCAATGGTTTGGTTAAACAATTCTCCACAGATCGCACTTGCAAGCTGGGAACTTTTTTCAAGAAATATTATGTATTACTATAGGTTCAAAAAAGAGTTTCCACATATTATCAGTACCATAAAAAATAATGAATTAATTAGTTGATCAAGATCAATGTCAAAAATAAGTAAGTTGAACAATTTTTATTTTAAAAAATATTCTTAGTGGAGTTAAATGTATAATGTTTTCTATATTATTTTTTCTTACTTAGTTTTATTCTTCCAAAGAGCATTATAAAGGACAGGTAGTCTCTAGGGGAGGTGAACTGAAGATAGGACAAGGTTGACAAGGACAGACTGTCCATTATGCAGTACAAAACAACATAATATGGTAAGAACAATGAAGCACTTTTCAGAAGCAATCATCACATAAGATACCAAAAAGAAAATTAATTAGGAATAGCAAAGTCTACAACAAAATCAAAATTTTTAGTACGTGAGACTTGATTAGCTTTTTCATCCTCACATAAAATAGTTAATTTTTCCGAATCTCTTGAAAAAACCTTAATTAGTTCTCCTGCAGAGTTGCCCTAAAGAAACAATAAATGGTACAAAAGAAAACAACACTAGAAAGAAGGGTATCGTCATATAAGAGGAGAATGTTTTCATGTACTAACCTCAAAGAAGGGAAGACAATTTGTTAGGATAGACCAATTATTAATAAGCATTCCAAAAAGAAGAATTAATGAGAGGAAAATAATCTATGAAAAGATTTTTGTATTAGAAGGCAAGGAACTAGCCTATTAATTTAAGTTAGGAAAGAATTTCTAGTGCTTTAGAGGATTAAACTATCTGAGTAGTAGTAATTTGATATAGCATGAAAACTAACATGCAGAGTAAGAACTATTGTCCTCTAAAGTATATATTAAGATAAGAAATTAACCCATAAACTTTTTGCACAAGTGCATCTGAAAATTGTCCAGGTTTGAAAACAGTCAGCTACTTGAATAATCAATCAAATGTGGAGAATTGCTAAGAAAGTGTGACACAAGTGAAATGCTCATGCTGGTGAAGTAAATGGCTGCAAAACAACTAGCCTGCTGAGTTTGATAAAGTATGGGTGTCTACTTACTGCAGAACATCCACTGTCTTCAGTGGGTTTATTTCAGTTGTTCAGTTGTTGAATGAATACTTGTAATCACTTATTGTATGTGAATCAATGAAAAATTGAATTAAGTATTAAAACTGGGCATATTAAGTTCTACTAACTTGTCATATTTTGAACCTCAAAATCTCTCATTTGATGAAGGTAAACTGATATCACAGTAATTACTGAAGGAGAATTTAGTAGGTGTTTTCACATTTTTTAAATATTATGTTTACTTTTAATGTTTGGAAATCTTTAAAGCTCAAGAATAAAAATAAAAATCTCAATATCATATTACATTATTTTTTATGCTGGACACAGCTGTAGGAGAAAGCTGGCTATCTCTACCTGAAGGGGTTTTATATTGCTCTCCAGATTGCAATAAGGATCAGTTACATGAAAATGTATGTACACTTATATTCATGCTTTTAACTCCAGGGGTTTTCCACAAAACAGAGAAAAAGAACCATCTATTTTTTCATTCAGCAAATTAAAGATATAAAACAAGACACAGTAGGCATAAAATAGTCTCCTATAAAAAGACTTCAGTAGAAGTTATTTTTTAATTTATGCTTATCTTATGGTCTCTCTATATTAAAAATCTCCCCAAATTGACTAAATGAGTCAACATTAAGACTTTCACTGAACCTTTATCTCTTCATATAATGATATAATGCTCCAGTATTTATCTTAGCTTTTTTCCTTTTTTTTTTTTTAAATTTTAAATAACTTCAGGTGCCAGGATGACTGGGGTAGGGCTATACAGAGTCAATTATTTTTAGTTTTATTTTGGTATGTAGATACTTGAGAAGAGTGCATCTAAAAACATTCAATGGTGAAGTCCACCTATGCAGTTAGACCTGTTCTGGTTCAGAAGCCCTACTCTCACACATTCTCTGAACTATAAAAAGATTGGCATAGCAGCATTCAGTCCGCACAGTTAGTAATATGCAATTAATAGCAAGTTTGAGGTTCTGGCTTCCTATGTGTTAAATTGCATCAATAACTGGTAGGGAGAAAGAACAGCAACAACCTCAGATGTTGTTAGTTACTCCTGAAAGTCATTCTGTAACTCAGTTCAACTGTCTATTACATTAACTGCTTATAAATAAGCTGTGTTTCTCCTTCTCTTATGATTGGAAATGCTCAAGAAGTTTACACTCAGTAGACAACTTGCCCTTCTGGACCATCTTACGAGAGAGGTCGCGTGTGTACTGTGGGTGATTTAACAGTAGACTAAGCATATGTTCCAGCTGAGAAATGGAAACCCACATCTGGCAGTAGCAAGCACTTTAAACCTCCTCAAGTTCACTTTGGTACAGGCTCAAAAAGGTTAGCATCAGCTGATTTTAACAAGTTGATTCTAGTTCTTCTCAGCTACAAGTTGATGCCACTCAGTAAAGAAGTGGTTTTTGCTTTTTTACCCCTTGGGAGGTGAGCTGGCTGTCTGGGTAGAAGACTTGCTAAGTCAGGCCTGTGCCTGGCCATCTACTATAGACATGTGTGCTCAGGGAAATACTGAATTTTCATTTTTAGTTTATTTTCCCTCCTCTGTCCATTTTGTACTTTAAAGGAACTTTTTGACTAGTCGTTAAGCAGACTTTTACAACTTCATTTTTTTCATGATGGGAAAAGGGGAGAAGGCTGCAAAGAAATTGAATTAGCTCAGAAATTATGTTTCAGAACACAATACAAGAGCCATTATGCGTTTTACCTCACTGCCTCCTCAAAGTATATGTATGATCCTAATTCCCAAACTAAGCTGTGAGTCAAGAAATTTGCCAACATTTGCTAATCGCTAGGAAACATGTAACTTATTCTGCAGTCAATAGTTAACAGTTGGCAGGAGCATACCCTTTGATTTGGAATTGATTTTGCATTTGTTCAAGGATGACATGCATGCTGACAAGTGAGACCAGATAAATCAGGTTTATCAGTTCTGACTTGCTGAATAACCATGTCAGATAGATGATGGATGGCTCCCAAACTGGCAATAAGACACAAGTTGGTGAAGGTGATAAACAAAAAAAATTAGCCTTCTCTGTGCTGAATAGGCTAACATTCTAAAATGCATAATGGCATTATCCCAATATCTTCTCAAACATGTTAAGATTCAAAAATTGGTAAAGCACCTATTTGAACTACAGTAACTGTTAGACAAGAAACACTGAGGTCCACATGCTACAAAAGACCGAGGGCTTAAATAAGCTTGGAGTAGTCATGTAGTCTGATATTAGTGGCCAGGAGAGAAGACTTCACATGAATAACTCCCACCACGCCCCAAATCCATTGCCAACAGCGATAATAAAAGCAAAGTTTATTTCTGACTTTGGCATTACAGCCACTGGTTTTGTCTGAAATGGCAGTATATCATCAATGACATTTATGATTGATAATGGAACAGATATTTCAGCTGCAGCTGGGGGCAGAGGGCATTTTGGGAGGATGGACACGAATGCAAAATCTTTGGCTGCATGCCATTTTTGAGAAGAACATAGAAGCCTGTGGCTTCCAGGAGTTGCTAGAGCATGAGGAAGTCCCAGCAGGCAGGATGTTGCAGAACCAATTATGTTACGCTAAGGGATACTTCACTTGCTGGAATTGAGTTCAGGAAGACTGTTCGAGCATGTCAGGCCCTGAGGAACATGGTCCCAGTTGTGGAAATCGCAGAAATGCATCAAGTTATGCATATATTTTATTAATTTCCTCAGCCATCATTGCCCATGCAGTGGTTGTAATTAACAGATGCTCTGTAGTGATATTTACAGAAAGCATATTTACAGAAAACAACTTAAAGGAGAAGCTTATGAAAAGTAATAACAAATAAAAAGCATTCAGCTGTCATCTCTCTGATGATTTATGTAGTAATCAGTAAAAATACATAAAGTATTAAAAGTTTAAGAGGTACCAAACTATTTAATTCTGTTGTATTCATATTGAGACAGCAATGTACATATTGCTTTCTGAAAAACCATGTCCCTAAATCTTGAACTATTCAAACACATGTATTTGCAAAATTCAGTTGACCTTTTCATGAAGGAATTTTTTTTTTTTTTTAATTATCAGCCTCATCCTGTTTTATAGGATAGGAATATCTTTCTACAATTTGACACTTGGCACAGTGTCTTAGAAGCAGAAAATGCAGAAGCATATAAAAATCTCAGGTTTTACTACTGTGTAAGAGACTGAATAGGCTGATTCTTTGATTAAGTTTTCCTGTGCCTGCTTTAAAACTTAAAATATCTATCTCTAGAAGTCTATTAATACAGTATTGCAATCACTGTACATGTTCATGACCTCTGAAATGTGGCATTTAATGTTTAATTATTAGGCTAGGAATAGAAGTCCTAAGACTAGCAAGACAAGATAAGTGTCAAGAATGATTTTACATTTTACATTATCAGTACAATACAGAAATGATTACTGAATATTGTAGACCCATTACTTATTTTGATACATAAACAAGTGCTCATTAAGTATCACAAAGAGCAAATTTTGTATAAAACAGATTTCTCCATAAATTAAGTAGAGAGCTATCTAAAACCAATCATCATTTGGATAATTTGCTCTTAAAATTCTTATTATTTTGTTGGTTAGAAAAAAGGGAGTAACTCCATATTAAAAAGCAGACCTTCTACATCCAGGTAGATTCTGACCACCTAGAGAGACAGACGTATAGACAAATACAGAAATAACCCATTGATCACTTAAAGATGTTTGGGGAAGGCAACTACTTCTCCCCAAAATATATATTTTTACTTCTAACTGTTGCTGACCATAATCCATGTGTAACTTACAGCCACTAATACATTTTTAAGTACAATAATGTAAAACTTACAAAAGTAATTTAGACGATAACATTTTCAGTGTATCATTAGGGACAAATCCACACCAGCAAGCAAAGTAACATCTAGAGTGCCTTTTTATTATTATTATTGATAACTAGATATTAAGACTCTCATGTAATAACAACCAACTATCCATAATTCTTGAGTTTAGTACACACATCACTAAAGATGGAAACACTCCAATATGGGATAATACAGCAGTAGATCTCTGTTCTACTTAAGTTTCATCTAATAAACTGTTCTTACAGTGCAATACACAGATTGACAAAGGCAACCTTATTTAAGATATGCACTAATGGATCCTAAATTTGTAATTTCACCATTAATCCTATGTACCTAAGTTTAGTCACAAAACTATTTGAACTAGTTTTTGGCTGCCAGGGAATCCTTGAACATCTAAATCAGTAAAACTCTTATGACATATCACAAAGTTGTTCCTTAAATATCATATCAAGAGAACAGAGCTGTCTGTTCTCAGGCAATGTTACAGTAAAGTGTCCAAGATAGATTCCAGGACTTTTCTGACATAACTAATACAGGAACAGAAAAATACCCTGAAAGAACAGAATTCACCTGCAGCAGGAACAGATCCACGCCAGCATTCTAAGTTTTAATATGAATTCCTTGGGGTTTCCTGTAGTCTCCTAATGTCTACTGCAAATTTGTGAGAAGCAAAGACCACTTTCTACTTTGTACCTTATAAAGGTATTAAAATAATATTTGCTCTTTATCTTCTTTCACTTATCTATTTTTTGTTAAAATACACACTCATTTCGCAAGCCTCAAAGCTGATATATCAATGGTGTCTATGGACTTTATTTTTTTTTAAAAGATACAGCTGGAAGCACACAATGAAGAAGTTCCAAAAGATAAATTCATACTGCAAACTGGAACAGTAGGAGATTCCAGTTCATAGGAGGTTCCATATAGTTCTATTGACTTCAGTAAAGCTATGCTGTTTTACAGTAGCCAAGAATCTGCTCATATCCATGCAATCTAACAAGGCCTTTATATATCTTCACAGTAGACACTATAGTATCTGAGTCAAGCAGATCAAAGTAGAAAGTTTTGTTTTAAATCCCCTTGTGACAATAGCTTTAAACTGAGAAAGATTTAAAGACATCCATGTAGCTTTAAACTGTAATAGAATATTCACTTCATAATTGAAATGATCTCCTTGAACAAATTAAAATCCCAGAAGCAGCTGTCATTTTTAAAATGTATTTTAAGAGTTCTTCACGCAGTTAATGGGTGAGGTTCAGCTTCTTCATTCTCAAAGTGAGTACCTGGATGCCTGTCTACCCCCATGTGAGGACCCAGATGCCTATCTCAAAGACTATACTGAAGGATACTGTATATTCTTTTAATGTACTGGATCACCATAATATTCTTACAATTTGTACCAGCAATGTTTCTCCAGAGACTAAATACAAGAATTTCTAATGTTTATTGATTCTGAAAGAGTATTACTTGGCAATCTACTAGCAGCACTATTAATGAGGTAGACATCCATTAACATCAGCTGTTTGGACCGACAAAATGAAGAACACCAACACAAAAAAGATGGTGCCTGAAGCATTACCAACTGCATGAAACCACCTGTTAGCCTCCAGTGCACCTGGAAACAAGGAATCCATAGTTCATAGTATTCCTTCTTTCTGCAAGACATCACAAAGCCCACTCCATAGGACCTGGGACACAGATGAGACCATGAAAAGACTTGAAAGAGCATGCTTGTATGTGGAGGCAGAGGCAAAGGAAGAGTGACTGCTCAGAGACGCTTATAGTTTCTTTTAATATAGGTTTGACATTGTGGTTTCCTTAAAAAGAGGCCTGAAAAGAAACTATGGCTTTTAACACAGTTCCATTGGAGCCTCGCAGTCCTACACACACAGAATCTCCATGTGGATGATCACAGTCAACTGATCTCCCTTGAGCGCATCTGTGCTTCAGTGATAATAACTAGTACTGCCACTTGGTACAGAAATGGGGCATTTTCAGATTCCTTGCTGTTAAATTTGCTCCATGCAGTTGTTCACCAGAACCTGACTTTGCTGACATTTAAAATGCAGTGTGAGACATTGCTTCTTGGTCAAACATTTGCTTGATGCTATGGCTACACTTAATTATTTATTGTCGTTGTTTCAGATGATGCAAGGTCTGGGAATACTTATCCTGCCTATTGTCAGTTTGATGTTTGCTGTTTTAGGTTTTTCCCCAGGAGCACTCTGATGACATTAGGAAGGGAACATAAAACAAAACAGTAAACAAGCTACTGCAAACTGTGATAAATATGCTGCATTTGCACATACACACAGAAAAGCCCCAGGTTTGTTTGTTTGTTTTTAAATTATTCTAAGTGGAAATTATTTTTCTTCACATATGAAAGTCAACATCCTTACCAGCACACAGCAATTAAAGTGAGAAAACTGTTCCATTCTGACTTGTACCCCACAGTTCTGTCTATTAAGTCACCATTCACCCACATTGCTGCAACAAGAAGTTTATTTGGAAAGTTTCTCATTAAAAAGGTGATTCACATGGACCTGCTTAGTTTGAGATCTAACGAGGGCATAACCAGAGTTGGTCTGGTTGTGGTTTTCTGCAGTGCTGAAAGCAGCCTATCACTTCAGATTAATGAAAATGCAACTTAATACAATACAGTAACAATCAGGAAACCAAAATGCAGGAAAAGAAAAGAAAGCATTAACACATAACACGACTCACTAAACATTCATCAGGTAGAGCCTGAAATGGAAAGTATTTGATATCAGCACTGAAACATGCTGACACTAAATTCTCTCCTGCTCTTTACAGTCACTTTTGAGGACTCTATACACAATGTCTCATTGGATTTGTCTTTCATGTGCTCTTAATACTAACAATAGAATGATGGCATTGTCTTTGACTCTGCCTAATCTGTACAATGGTAATTTGAATGCATTTATTTCCTACCTATTGTTTCAGGTGACAGGTGCCAACCCCCACTGCCAGTCTACAGTGTCATTCCAAAGGTACATAATATAAAATTCCACATTCATTTAGCTTAACAAAAAGAGAAACTTTGGAGAGTGATAATTCTGTTAGCTTCTATTGTTTTTGTCAAAGGTCTCCATACTTCTGTACTAGATCAATGATCTTGATTTAGCACACTTTATTCAGTTCAGAACTGGAGAGGACATTAAAGCATTCAATCTTTAAACAACTTAGTTCTGCAAGAGGAAAGACAACAAGGACAGAGATTGCATACAAATGGGGAGTCCACTTTACCAATCTTTATTTATAAATTTCTGAGAAAAGTTGTCAACAAAAAGGACTTTTAAATACCCAGAAACTGCCTAAAGAAGACTTCAATTTATATGGCATGGCCAATTCAGGATATCAAATTAAAAAATTAAAATACAAGTAACTTCTATTTATTGTATCTATACCTCATCAGAATTAAGTACGTTATTCTGTACTGATTTTTAGTATAAAAATTGCTTAGAGAAATGGATGCAGCAAACCAGCAAAAGAAGAGAAAAATTCCAGGTACTACTGGAACAGATAATTATGTGACATCTTTGCTTATTTATCTATTAATTAAAAATAAAATTAAAGAAACAAAAAAAAAAAAGGAAAAGCAATCAGAAGCATTCCTATTCACTAAAAAGCAGTTGCTCCTGCTAACGAAGGTTGAAGACATCACTGAAGTACAAAGTTGTAAAGTTTGCTTCTTCTGGAAATTTAAGTTACCTTCTTCTCATTTTAGGTGAGCGGAACTATCAATGAATTTGCCAGTATCATCACTAGCTTTCTTAAGGGCTATTAATAACATATGTGTGTTGCAAATTATGTGTGGTACTAAGCTTTCAAACATGTTGGATTTATCCCTTTAAAATTAGAGATAGAACTACAGTATCTGAATTTGTACTTAAATTACAAAAAATTACAGATAGGAAACCAACTTTTAGAACAAAAAATGAATGCTCTTTCATTTTTCAGTCAATGGATGACTAAACTGAAGACAAGGTATGGCAACTAGTGGCACAGAGCCACAATCTAATTGAAATGCAAATGGTGCTGCAGAGTGCCAGGGAATGTTTGGCTTACTGTAAGAAAACTAACCTTGAGAATTCACTTTCCTTTGTCCAAGAAATACCATCACTAATCTAATAGTGTAGTTAATTTGTAATTAGTGATCAATCAGGCAAATTTCCATAATCATTAACAAAAATTAGTGAGTGTTTAAAGGGACTATTAAGAATATACAGATCCATGCTTCTAATTCAGTCTTAGTACAATTGGACCCTTTCATCTGTATTCTTATGGAAAACTAACAAATCCATGTATGTAACTAATTTTCTTTTATTTCCACATCATGTTGCTGTTTAGATAAAACAGAAACCCTTCACATTTTGAATTCTGAAATATTCTGGACCTTTTAGTTTTCCAGAAGTTTTTAAAACATTACCAAAACTTGGCAAGAACATCACTTCTAAGAGGAGCGGTTAAGGAGTCTGCGCTTGTCTAGTCTGGAGAAAAGGAGTCTGAGAGGTGACCTCATTGCTCTCTACAGCTTCCTGAGGAGGGGAAGTGGAGAGGGAGGTGCTGAGCTCTTCTCCCTGGTATCCAGTGACAGGATGTGTGGGAATGTCTCAAAGCTGCAGCAGGGGAGGTTCAGACTTGATATTAGGAAACATTTCTTTACTAAGAGGGTAGTCAAGCACTAGAACAATGCTTTCTAGAGAGGTAGTCAACGACCCAAGCCTGTCAGTGCTTAAGAGGCATTTGGACAATGCCCTTAATAACTTGCTTTAACATTTGGTCAGCCCTGAAGTGATTAGGCAGTTGGACTAGATGATCACTGTAGGTCCCTGCCAACCGAACTATTCTATTTCTATTCTATTCTATTCTATTCTACTCTATTCTATCCTATTCTAGTACCTCCTCACCTCTGGAAATATTCTATTGTCTTATACAACATGGTAAGCAAGCTGAGATAAAATTTTGTATCTCCTCTTACATTGATTTCTTCATATGGCCTCTCTAGAGGCTGGAAAAACTTTTTTTAAGTCACGTATTTTTAAAATTCCAATGCACCTTACCTTTGCATCATAACAGGCCAGTAGCAGAAGTGTAATAAATTTAGACCTTGCTGGTCGTAAGAAAAAGTCTTCAAAGGAATAAGGAACATTTGAGTCAAATACTGAGCGAGGAGGAAATAAATGTTTCGAGCAGTAGTGGCAGTGATATAGGGGAATGGACTGGGAGATTATGAAGCCCACATTAGGACAGACTTGTAAGAACAGATTAGGCAAACACCTGTTAGAAATTTTACTAATCCTCTCTTGCAGAAAAGGAGTCTGCCTAAAAGCCTTTCTGCCTATGATTAGATAGCATATGGCTGTGATACGCATATTCTCTTATCCCATCCCAACATTTTTTGCTGATGTATTCATAAGCACTTTGAGACTCATACTACAGCAATTTTCAAAATGAAAATAACATATTGCTCCACCTGTACCCTTATGTCCTCTTTGCAGTGTGATGACCTTGGGAGGCTACATTAATTCCATACTAGTCCTATGCAATGCCCGATACCCTTAATCCTGAAAAATAAGGCCAATGAGAAAGAGATACTCATTCTTAGACAATTTCTCTCTACTTGCTAGAGGACCTCTCAGCTACAGGATAACAGCAGCTCATCAATCTTCTAGGCACTGAGCTTTTTGCAGTCTCTAATCTCCACAGATACTTTGCAACAGCAGCTTCAGTCCTCTCAATTTTTTGATCTTTTTGAATATAGGATTAGAAACATTGCCCCTCAATGATTAGATTCTTCCCTTGCAATACCTTCTGGTCTGTGCTGCCTTGAAGGAAAAGCAGTAGGGTAAAATCTCACAAACCCCTGTTCTTTTCGTCATAGGACATGGAGGAGCATTTTCTTATCTCACTCTCCTACTTTATGAGAGATGTACTACTGGGTCAGGCCAATAGTCTAGCTAGTATTCTACCTCTAGCAGCAGTAAAAGATGCTGTTTATGGAAATCACATAAGCTTAGCTACTTTCTGCATCCATTGGTTTTTGCACCCCAACAGTCATTGGAGTAGGGGTGGTAAAAGGTACATCTTTGTCTTTCTTCTTTAGTATCTGTTTGTAAACATATTGTCCACAAATTTGTCTAACCCTGTTTTGAACTAGTGGACACTCTCTGCCTCTGCCACCTCCTGTGGCAAGAAAATCCAGAAGTTCACTGCCTGCAGTGTAAAGAAGTGCTACCTCAATTCAGTGACTGTCTTCTATGGGCCCCTTCTCAATACCATAAATGAGTGCTATGTAACATAGGTCTACATGTTCAGTAAATGACACATTAAGGATCTGTTACACTGGCTGTCCAAGCAGACATAATGTACATAGAAAAAAAAAAAGTCAGTTCAATATTTTGTTAGAGAATTGACATTCTCAGGCATGCACTGTGGAGCTGATCTCTACAGGTTCAGTACACATTTTCAAACATCCAGCAGACTGAAATACTGGGTAACTGTATAAAAATTTCAAATACTGCTAGGACAAATTTTCCAGGTGAAAAAAAAGGACATGCCTGGGCCTGTAAGGAGCACTTTAAGTCCATGCAGATCTCTTAATTCTTTACTGGCTAATGGTAAGGAAAAAGATCCCTAATATACTAGCTAGTACAAATTATTTATTTTACTGGAAAGAGGAATATATAGAAGATACATCTCATTCAAAACGATCTTTGCATTCAAAGATGCAAAGCAGTAACCTTTTGTTCCCAACCAATGTCTCATAGTGTTCAACAAATTTCTACAGTAAGATTGTATATTTGATTATGAGTTGCAGAAATGAGTCATGATTATGTTAACAGGTAACCATAATGTCTATGATGAAACAAGTAATACTTACTCTTCTATTAGAATTCTACTGAAATTTTAGTATGATTATTTTTGATGTGTTGTACTAGTTTTCTGACTTTCCTGAATGATCAAAATTCGTAACAATTATATTTTAACATAATTATACCTAATAGTCACCAAATTAATTCTTCATGACCTTAATGTACCTGCTTTAAAATTATGATATTCAACTCATAGTAATAACAATAAAAAAGAACATCCTCAAACAAAGGTAAGACCTTCTTGAAGGGGATAAATGCTTGCATTTTCAGCTAGTGAAACCAGAGATTAAATGCAGAAACAGTCAGTTATTAGCTATTGAAATTGTGTTTCAACTTTAAAGAAAAAAAAAGCTTTAGCTTAAAAGCAGACATACATGTATATGCTTGGGATATAACATATGTGTGCTTGAGAAACAACAACTCCGTAAAATCTATTTTTCAATAGAAAAAAATCTCTTATAAATACAGAGTGCAGCTTTAATTATTTTGACAAAAAAATTTCTACACTCAGTGAGAACAGTTACAAAGTAACAAAAAATGCTGGATTTTTTTGTTCAATGCTGGTTTTGTCCAAAAGGATTTTCATGTAAGTACTCATATAAGAATACTGAAGAACAAGAAAAGGTCTGACAGAAATAAACAGAAGTGTATATATAAATATATTTTTATAAAACATACCTTAGAAGTTGTTTTAGAATAAACCTAATCAAACAGTGGCTTTTTAGTATCTAAATATGTATCATATAATATAACAAAATACTGAATCTATTATGAACACTGTGCATTTAATAACAGGGTGGATTCTGTAAGCACTACCGTATTCATTTAATTTCACAGAAGTAACACTATTACAAGTACAAAATTGTATATAAAGTCAAAGACTTTGCAGTATTGAAGGCAATGTATTTTGACAAGATGTTTCAAAGTATGGCCTTGCTGTAATGTTCCAAAAAAACTATGTCAAGACTTGATAATACTTGGCAACAAATGCCTATCCCAGCTGTTCAAAACTTAGGATTCTTGGGCTCCTGAAAGATTACACTCACCCATAAAACAGAAAGTTTGAGCCTGCCTGCTTTCTGAATTTTGAGCTACTAAGGTCTAGACGTTGTCAATCTTTTCTTGAGAAAAATATTCTCAAATGTTTTCTTTAGTTATTTATTCAGGAACTATGCTTTGGGAGGAGGAAACTAAGTGTTTTAGTACCGCAGAATATCTAGGACCAATCACTGAGCAAGACCTTCACTGCACTGAACAAAACATAAATAAGTGGGAAAAGTGCAATCCTGTTCCAAGGTTTTCTAAATCAATATATCTGGAAGGATACAACGGACAATCACAGCAGGGAGGCAGGGAGAACAAATACCACAACTAGAGCTTAGCAGAAATAATTTCCTAAGTGAGTAGCATATGTCAGCAATTTTTTCTGTGTAAATGTTAGAATGTTTTTTGAGAGCGGATTTTGACAGACATTTGTGTAGGTGCAAAGATGCGCAAGTTTCCACTCTTCCAAATCACATCCAATGATCATCAAAATTACAAACTTGGGTACCCTAAGTACTAAAGCAAACCAACCAGTCAAACAAAACCAATCTACTAGAATGTAATCTGTAAGAAAATTTCTGGAGTTTTATCTCTTACTTCAGTTAAGCACTGATCATTTGATAATACAGTTGTGTTTTTAACAGTTGTTGGGATGCCCATTAAAGTAAACAGTCTTCCCTTGACACATTGATGTACAAAATGTATGTACTGAGATTGTAATGGATGACACAATATAGATTGACATACATAACCTACAGTACTTCAAAGAACTGCAGCAGAAAGCACGTTGACATGTCTAATAATCATAAGAGAGAGATGGTTGCAGGGTTTTTTTATGCTTAACAATTGGGTGGAGAGACAGCATTTATCTTGTATCAAACTGTTGCATTTTAGAATTGCCTTTAATTACAGGGGAAGGTAGGATATTAAAAAGGAATATATTTCACTGGATCCTTTCCCCTTCACAGTCCTTATCTGCTAGATGTGCTTTAAGAAAGCCTATCACACTGGTCCCTTGAGGTGAGAAGGGTCAAAGAAACATAGCCTTAGGTAAGATTTAAATAAGAGGCAAATACATAATATCATATATTGAGGATTTTTTGGAAGAGTCAAAATTTCAAGCCTCAGCATTTGACACTAAGTCAAAGGCAGACACTCTCTAGTACATAGGTGTTACTTGTGAGGGAAATTTCAGGATTGCAGAGTTCTACTGATTCAATTCCAATAAAAAAAAAAAAAGGTAGTCAACAATTCTCAGCATTTTAGTAGGCAAATGGTAGCTCTTGCTACAGTGACACAGGAAAGGAAAAATTCTACAGATCAATGACAGTATAAAATTCTTTTATCATAACTATCTTATAGTGGCATGCCTAACTTCTTAGTCCAGGCAGACTCTGGTCTAAATAACTGCATTGTAATTTGCTAATGTCTAAATAGGTTCCGGAAGCAAAGGGTTCATGTTGATCTTTACCATGCCATTACTCTCTAATAAAAGTTGCTACTGGGAGGAGTACAAAGATGTATTTTTCTAATAGGCAGTGGATTACATTTTTTAAATGCTAGTTGAATAGCAGCATTGTGATGTAAACTTTGACTTTGTCCTGAAAAATATTGTATAATTAAGTAAAAGAACCGTACACTAATACATTATAAAATCTTTCACATTTCAGAAGAGGTAATTATTTGTTAAATATCAGGATAGCAATAAATCCTTTCAGTAGTGAATGGAATACATGGAACCACAAAATTGTGGACTAACATCAAGGGAATTCGATGTCCTTGTATTATTTGTTCCAAGGCAGTATCTTTCATGACATTGACTAAAAAAAAAAACAAAACCAAAACACCCCCACTAAACAAAACAAAAAAACCCAAACAACCACCCCCCCCCCCCCCACCCCCCGAGCTGGTTCTGGCTGCAAAAACATGACAATTATTCTGTTTTCTTTGCAAAACTCCTTTTTTTAATCTTTTGTGGGTTTTTTTGACATGAAATTAGGACTTCAGAATTGTGTACCAAGTTGTGAGATAATGGAGAGAAAAGGCTAGTAAACATGCAGATTTCAGTAGAGAGGTGGGTGCATACTTTGTGCCAAGGGAAGAATACCGTGCAGATAATGTGCATGTTGAGCGACAGAAATACAGGAAAGACATGAGAAAGGATTGAGAACCATAGTTTGAAGCTACGTTATATTAACATCTTCTCCCATATACTCAGCAGCCAGTTTAGAATAAGAAAGAGCAATTTTTGCAGAAAAGGAAAATTCATTATGTTTGGAGAACACAGGAGCAAAACAGGAGGATGAAGGGGAAGGATGGTATCTGGAGAAGTTTGATTCTGTTTTTCTATCACAAGGGGCTTTTTGCATTCCTATCCCTTCTTATCTGTTTTCAAAAGTTAGTATTACTCCTGCTAATATTAAACTGAATTTTGAGGTCCTGCTTTCCCTTCTGCTGTTAACACATGAAACAGAAATAGGGTCATGCCAGGTAATGGCACATGGGAATAAATTCTATCTTTTAGGTCTCTAATGAGACAAACAAATGGACAACACAACACAGAATGTTTCAAGAAAACACTGTTTAAGACCCTGTGGAGCCTATACTGAATGGCACCTTGATGGCTTATATGAGGGTTTGGAAGGACACCTTTACATATGATTAAAAAAATGCATATGGAAGGAAAGCTTACACAGCGTGAGCATAAGGAGGATTAGCCTCTTTTGGGTTTGAGGAAGGAATTTTTGTCATCTCACTATGTTGTGCAGGTACAACTACAATAGGTACAGAATTTCAAAAGCTTTAATACCAAGAAGATGAAATTATTCCTTTGCTGCAATTTGCATCTAGGTGAGGCAAACCAACTGATTTCCGGAAATAAATTTTGCTGAAGGACTTGATGGATATAGATGCCAGAAACCAGCAATGTTTACAGGATGAAAGATCCCCAGTTTCACTCTGTAATTCCCACTCCAGTTTTCAAGAAAATAGTATGTCAGGAGTAAGCTGTGAAAGGTCTACCCCAATTGGGCTGGTTACACGATATACATTTAACACATTCTATGCCTCTTGTGAAACAGTAGGTAGGGTCACATCTCTCTCTCTCTCACTATTTTTCAGCGATATTTGAGAGAGTGGCCCATCACTTAAATGATTTCATTAAATCTGTCATTTATTCACCTTGGTTTCCTGCACAGTTAATGAATGCCATGATATGATGCTGCTTAGAGACAAAACATGAGGAAATGGTACCAAATATTACTTTTAGACTGTAGGGGATTTGGCAGATACTAAAAAAATATTTTGAAAGGCAAAATATTTATGGCTTTTTCCATAGCATAAAATACAGCACTATAGCTGTATGTTTACAGTCTGGCTTTTATTGTGCTTATTATATATAATACTTTCTGACAATTTGAGTGTATATACTAATGTTTCTTCTTCCCTTTAAAAATTTCAACATTTTCATTCTTTTTTTTTGTGTGGCAGCAAAGGAAAAAAACCTTGTAACAGCCACCTCACTCTGCTACTCAGAATATCTTCTAGAATCAAGAAAAGCCCATCTTATTCAGTGTTGTTTACAGTTTGCTGGTTTTTTGACCATTGCTTTCTCTTCCTGACACGAATTAGTCATTTCCAATAGTAAAGATCATAAACTTATCTTTAAAAAAGTAAATATATTTTACATTTATGAAGTAAGACTTTTGGAGAAGAAAGGACTTTATGAGTTGAAATACAAATCAGCTAATGCAGTTTGTTCAGTTTCAGTGAATTTAGAATTTCAGTAAGTGATAAAGATTTGTTACCACCACCACTTTGTTTAGCTTTTTAATATTTTATCTCCTTTTGCTCTCTGTTTTATGGTTAACTGTATTGTATTTTAATTGCTTGCTTGACATGCTGGCATCTCAGTAGGGGTTCATGGGGGAGTTTTATAACATTTTAAATAATTAATAGTAATTAATAGACTGCATTAAATCAAGCTTTCATAATCTTCTCTATATCTTCTGTGTATAGCAATACTTTCACAAGCTGAAAGCTTAGCTCATCTCTCACAGTGTTTTAAGCTATTTATTTTTTTCTGCATAAAATGTGAAATACTTTAGGAGTTTTTGTTTTGTAATATGCTGTCCTTTGTAGTCCAGAAAGACATCAAATACATTAGAGACATTTTTGTACTACATTTAATTTTTAAAGAAAATGCCATACTGGAAAAATATGCTGTGTTATAATTTGAGAAAGATTAATTTTGTCATCCTTACTGAAATAAAACCTACTGATTCTGATTAAATCTGTGGGGCTGTACTTAGGGTCATTCTTATTACAGTGCCTAAACTTGGTCACAGAAGTCTAACTTTTACTGCTGTTCATGATATACAGCCTGATCTAAACCCACTGAAGTCAGCAAGTCTTGTTACTAATAGAATGGCCTTCCTATCAGGCAACTAGAGTAAGGCAACAATGTACTTGAAGCTAAGTATGTTTCATGTCTCAAAGTCACTAAAAGTTATTTATGATGTACCAGAGCCTTAACCCATTGTACGGAGATATTTGAATAAACTGCATTCACATATTCAGCCTGGTGAGTTATATTGTTAAAGTGCTTTCATACATTCAGATGAAGTATTTGTGACAAAGTTACAGTGGTATTATGTTTAACTTACGAGTGAAGAAAAATCTGTGAGTTTTGTTAAACAACCAGAAAGAATGTTTATTTCTTTTTAAATACCATCTTTCCTATAGATACAGAAGGCAGTTGACTAAAAAATATTGTTAATTACTATACCCCCTCTCCCTGTCCAGTAAGACCTCGAGATCTTTTAAAGCATATGCCTAAAATCTTCTAGCTAGTAACTACTATTTCTTCCAAACTAAGACAGGTAAAGTGACAGTAAACCCTCTCTTGCTTTTTTCTGGGTGATGTTTACTGTTTTACTGGGGAATAATCTGATTTTTCTTCCTTTCAGATGTGCTTATAATAGTGTACAACACATGCATGGAGTATTTTAGCTGTCAGATTAATTTTTGCCATTGATAAAATTATTGGCTGCTAAAACTTCCCATGTTTTCTTAAGCCTACATATTTTTGATTGCTTATAAAACCCACTACATTACTATTCCTCAAACTTTTGAAACTCAGAGATTAATGACCTAGAGGCTCAAAGACACGTGGTTATTCTCCTCATCAAGGTCTCTCCTGTCCTCTTTTTCTTCAGCTTTCATTGGGGACACACTGGTTCCTTTTCCGAGTTGCTTCTGTTTCCTTATTTCTCATGTTTCCAAATACACCATTGTTTTCTAGACCCACCTTCAATTTTCTGTACCAAACTGTGTCTATGTTAACATATCTTTGTTTATTAATTAAGGCTTTCTATTAGGAGAATATGAAGGAATAAATCATAACATCTGAAAAATCTGCATAGCTGCATTCAACTCAGAAAAAAATATGACTAAATCACAGAAAAATTTTAGTTGGAAGAGACCTCAGGAAGTCTCTAGTCCAACCTCTTGCTCAAAGCAAGGTTAACTTCAGTCAGGTCAGGTTGCTCAGGGCTTTGTTCCATCAAGCTCTGAAAATCTGCGTGCATGGGGACTCAGCAGCCTCCCTGGGTAATCTGTTCTGGTACTTAACCACTCCCATGACAGAGAATATTTTCCTTATGGACAATTGCAATGTCCTTTATCACAACTTGCGGTTGTTGCCACCTGTCCTTTTACCATGTGCGTTCCCTTCTGCAGGCTAGAAAAACCTAGTCCCCTCTGCCTGTCCTCATACACTCAAACCATCCTCCTGCCTCTTTGCTGGATGTGCTGAGCTTCTGGCATATTTTTCTGTACTTTTTGTATCCTATCTACATAATTCTACTCAAATAGAGTACAGTAGCCTTTTTTCTACTTCCATGAATCTCCTCCTTCCTCTCCAATTAAAGTTGTCAAAATCACATTCTGTACCTCAAGTGAAATGTATTTTGAAATAGTAAACATCGTCCTATTTATATACTTTGGCATGCTATCATAGATAGAGTAAAATGTAACATTTTTCAAATGAATGTCATCTTTATATACAAACTGAGTAGAAACAGACTACAAATGAGGCTTACATGTCACCATTTACCAAGTATGAGCTCCAGCACATAAGCAGATAAATACTTTAAAAGACCTATGCACAAGAAGAAGTGAGATCATTCTAAGACCTTCAGGAACTGTTATCTAAAATTATCAAATTCTACTTCTTTTTTTTTTCCTTTTCATTTGTGTGTACAAAGAGTCTCAATGTGAAATGCTTCTTTTAAGGGATGCTATCACACACCTGACCTATTCTCTCTGAGGACCTGTCCATTCTGTTGCTGTTAGGAGTTACGTGTCTTCTATGGTTTTCTGTTTATTTGTTTTACAAGATTACATGCATCTTCAGTATCTGCATTCTAGATACGATTTTTGTTTCAAGTTATTTAGCAGTGGCATTTCCATTCCTGATAGCCCCTCTGGTCCCATTCAACATTTTTCACTTGACATGTCCGGTACATAACTAAGCATCAGTATGTATAGAGTGTGAATATAGTTAGTATTTTCACTAGATAAGTATACTAAATGAGTATCTATTCTATAGATAAATCCCAAAGCTCTACAGCAAATCATTTATCATCCACAGGCATGAAGTAAAACCAAAGACTGAAAGAATGTGATCTGCCTTTCCCAGCACGATCCCCACCAGAGTGCAAACACAGAAGAGAAGTCCTTCAGCTTTTTCATCCTCTGAGCTACCTTAAAAGAAGGAAGCCACAGATGAGAGGAGAACAAAACTAGGGAACACTTGTGAGATACTTTACCCAAAAATGAAGCACCAAAGAACTCTTAAGAAGGATTTAGTGCAAGCAAAATCTATAAAGTGGTATCAGGCTGTTTCATGTGGATTTAATGACAAAGGTACATTTCCTGCAGGAAAAAAGAGTGAGGTCAGTTTTGTGTACACTAGATGTGGAAAAACAGTTAAGTTGTTAAAAGAAATGGGAACCCAGAAATGATGTAAGAAGTGAAGAACAAAAATAAAGCTTCAACTCCTATGACTAAGACAACATCAGAAAAGCATTTAATAAGAGCTTTTCAGATTTTCATGAATCTATGACGTGTGTGCTACGGATCTACTCATAGGCATGCCATGGTTTTCCTTAATATAAACTCCCTTTAGATTTTATGTCAAGATAAAGGGATCTTTTCCTTGAATAATTCTCTTCTTGCAACACACAAGTGTGTCTTTATCAGAATCTTCTTTTCAAAAACACAAGTGATGAAACTCTGACTTTGCTTAACTGTGTCACTGACTTCCAAAGGGACAAATATTTCATTCACTATTTCTATTTTTAAACAATGCTGCTGATACAGGCTGAATCATTTGAGAGACTGCGTGCTGAGCAGAGTACTTGTTTTAAGTAACCATTTTCCAAATGGTATCATTAGAACTAGAATAATCCATAAAAGGTATCACATACAAACAAATCCTTTTTTGCAACATTCAGAAAATTCATTAAGGCCTTTGTTTGGAAAATGGGTATATACATAACACTCTGCTTATGAATATAAAGCAAAAACACTGCACAAATGCTGTGGTTTGGGACAGTTGCTGCATTTCTTAATGTTTTTATACAATGGCAAAAATAGAGCAAAAATAAGAACTGCATGTTACTTAAATTATGGAAAAAGGTGTCTTTCATCTTGATATAAGAAAGAAATTTTTTACAGTGAGAACAATCAATCACTGGAACAACCTCCCCAGGGACGTGGTAGAGTCCCCATCACTGGACGTTTTCAAGATGTGATTGGGCAGTGTGATGATAGATAATCTCATCTAGACTCCCTTTCCCATGAAAGGTTGGACCAGATCTTTCAAGATCCCTTCCAACCTCAGCTGTTCTAGAATTCTAGAATTATCACAGCCAGTTTCACCGCCAGTCTTAACTGCTCTACTCTTTCACCACCACCACCTTCAAAGTAACAGGCAAAGGGCTACTTAAGTGGGTAAGTCTTATTTACAGTCTTCAGAAGACTAAGAAACATGTGACATACAGAAAGACAAGAGAATGACCTTACCATTTTGTCTGCATTTTGCCATTTTTTGTGGCTCCCTTAGAGTCTGATATAAAGATAAACAAATGAATGGGAGTCTTTCCTTTAAGGTGCACGTAATATGGGTAAGTCCTCCATGCAACACTTTTTTAATTAAAAAACAAATTCATCATTTTACAATGTAGCTATGCTCAGGACTTAAGATGGTTATGTCTCAGGCTCCTGGTCATTCACTCACATAAATAATGACCCTGACGGAACAACTGAGTACAGCAGGCTTGGAATTGCTAAAAATTGCCAGACATCTCACTGAAAGAGCAATGTCTGGAATGGTATAGAAGAAACAAAGGGAAACAAAGCCGGAATAAAATAAGAAAGTTGGAAAAAGTGGGCATGTTAGTATGTATTAAAAGGGTGAAGGTGAAAGGTACAAAGGATAGAAATGAGGGTTCTTGTACATTTACATCCTTCTTTCTGTCAGTGATGCTCAGACTTAAGAGTATTTTTTCTTTGAATTTTACACAGAATTTTGCAGAAAGGAAGCTTAAAACCAGGCTGAAATAATCATCTAGGCCCTATCATCAGTTGTGCCATATGTGCCACCCATATCTATAAGATGAACTGAAGTATAGATACATATGTGTATATATCTATATGTGTGTGTGTATGTATGTCATTCTGGACAAGCTATAGGCAAAGAATGATTCAGATAATACTCACCATGCATTTTCTGCTCACAAACTGAAAAAAGCCACTGGACAATCCAGTAACAAAACAGGCTAAGCTCATTGATTAGACTCTCAGGTTGGGATCTAAATTGTCCCTTTAAGGATGTGTAGACGGTGCTTCAGCTTCATAAGCACCGTTCAGAGAGATACTTCAAAGTCATAAGCTCTCTTCATGATTTGCCTATATCGCATAACTACAATACGTTAGCACACCCCACATGAGAGGAGCTGTACAGTCTAAGCAGCAGGGAAAACACTCAAATCTCCAACCTCATATTTAGGACCTGCCAAGAAAGGAGTAAAATAATGCAACAGAATCTCTCTTGAGACACAGAACGGCTCCTCCTTCCCTGCTTGAAAGCACAGCTCAATTCACAGCCTAGCTACATAAATTACAGGCTCATTTCTTGTAAAGTCAACAAGAGGAAAGGCAGTAACCATATATCTGTGAAATGCAACATATTAATGGAAAGTACATAAGGCTTTTTTACATAGACTACACACCATTACCCTAGTCTCATTTACTTTAGTTATCATTCTAAACTTAGCTTCTGCTTTTACTCAAATATTTTTATTTGGTGTTGCTCACTTGCAAAAGGGGTAAAATAGCAGGTTATCTAATCACCATGAAAAAACCCTACTTTTAAGGAAGTCAAAGTTCTAAAGCCCGCCCTCATAATTCATATAATACAAAAGGCATTATAATTCCAATACCTCATTCCTTTGACAAAGATTATAGCAAGGACAGAAAATGCCCACAGATTAATCCATCATTCTGACACAGTTTTTAATGAGTGGGAAATGCCAAAAATATGATCCATTATCTTTGCAATTCAAAACCTGTAATATCATGGACCAGTTCGAACTACTTGCTAAAATGTCATAGATCTAGCATTCATGCCCAGAAGCTTGCCACTCATTAAACTTTTTATACCATATTACACATCATTCTGCATGGATTAGAAATTAGATATGCATGGATTTTATTTTATTTTAGAGCAAGAACAAGAGGATTTTCCATCTTCATTGTTTTTGAAACATCTTTCTTTTGAACAAAAATATGATGTCCCAGTGTCCCCTAGTGGGCAAATGAATTCATAGGTAAAGCATTCATTTTGTACCTGTCTATACCTATCATCATCAACATATTCGGAAAGATTGCTCTGAAGTATTGCACTAGTTTGCACCTTTTTCCCACTAAAAAAATACACCATGAAGGCCAGGTCTGATAATTTATTGTGAAGAAATGGTTAACTTCAGGGAAAACAAAACCAGATGCATTTACACAGGATATTCTACTGGACAGGAAGAGAAAATAGATTTGAAAGAATACTTCTGTTTTCTCCTCTATATTGTACAGGGTGATCTTGGGAAGGTTATTTCACATACCTGTGTTTCAGTTTTGCTTGAAGATAATAATATTGTCAGCTTTTTGATAGATCATCTACTCATGGAAGCCTTACACCATAGCTGTACTTTGCTGTTGTTTTAGTATTAGGCGCTGGGTAAGGAACAGTTGCTGTATTTTTTCAAGCATGTCTCAATCATCCTCCTCACTTGAATTACCAGTAAAAGTCTGAAGTGATCACAGTAAAGCATTCTAATGCAATGTTTAAATGGAAAACAACTGAGATAGAGATCTTTCTCAAAACATGTTTTCTTTTAAATGAATATAGTCCTTGTGAATTTGAAGAATTCAAAAGTCATTCCTGAATTAAACTAAGTACTTTGCACTACTTCCTGGGCTTCCAAATGCATTGGCATTCTCAGGTTCTTTTAAGAAAACGTTTTCAGTTATATACTGGCTTCACAAAACTGGCAAAAGGTTAGAATCATGGTGGCTTTTCATGACTTCAAAATAGCACTCAAGGCTTTGGGCATCCAGGCATAAGTAAGAAACCTGTAGTTTCCCCACCACCAGGCTGAAGTGCTATAGCAACAGTGTAAAAGTGACTTTTCTGAGGTTGTAGCTTTTGAGGAAATTCAGCATTATTTTCACTCAACGTGAGCCACACAGTTTGGGGCTAGGAGAATACAGCCTTTAATAGGAGTTGTTTTGACAATAAGGAATTAAATAGCATAAATTTGTTATCCTCTAGTCAGAAAAACTGTTCTCATAAAATAATTGAGCAAAACAGGCTTGCAAAATGAGAATAAATAAGCATATATAATTAATGTCATAGTTTTAACCCTATATTTAAGTTTCAAAAGCAAATACTAGCTAGTAGAATGGTTTCTCAAGAATATTATACCCTCAAAACCAAATAAAACTCTCATAGATGAGAAACTGGTCTTGGAAGATGCAGATTCAGACTTTCTCCCCAGAAAACCTTTGTGTAAATCATGGTTAAATCACTTCATCTCTCTGTACATCAGTTGCATCTCCAAAATTGCGTAATACTTCCTTGCATGCTTTCTAAAACCTGTCAATTTTGTCTGCTTTTTGAATTCTCAGATCCCCAGGCTAGATACTGATTGTATGTATGTGCATATATGGAATCTATCATAACAGGGTCTCTAGCTAGGGCTATGCAGCAAATAATACATACCTTTCTTCTGAGTTTATTTCTTTGTCTATTACTTTGATTCCAGAATTGATTTATTTTACAGGAATGGCTTCATCTGCCTTACAGGATAACTTTCAGCCTTACGAAAGCTAGAAACTCTAATCTGTAAACTAATGAATAGCTACAGCATTACATACACATTCAGTAGTCATCTAAATCAATACAAGATAATTTCAACATTTTTAAAAGAAATAGAATTCTGTTAAAAATAGAACATATGTAACTAAATATGCTTTATTACAAAACTGAGCTGCATAAGGGCAAAACTATTGTTTTTCTTCTGAATTTACACAGGTACTAAATCACATTTTTACACAGAGGGCATATTTTTGGTATAAAATGCAGTTTTATAAAGAGGTGTAGGACAGAAGAGCAAACATAGAACAGCAGAAGTGCTGGTACACTGCCTTCTCTTGCAACTGTTACCTCTAGAGAGATTGACCGAGCCACGAAAAAACCTGCTAGGTCACAGTTATGATTCATTCAGACTGGACTTATTCCAGATGCATAAAACTCTCCCACCAGGGAATCCTTGCCAACCATTCTCTGCGCTGCAGGAAACCTCATGATCGGTGTGACTGAAGACACCCACCTGAACATAACTTAAATCTTTTAAATGTATGTAGCCTAGCAAGGATCAAAATACAGATATGAAGAAGCTTCCCAGCTCAGTATGACATATTTTGTTCTGTAACCCCAGCACAAAGCAGAAATCCAATAGCAGTGTAAGGCAACTGCTTAATTCTCTTTTCTAAGTGCTGCACATTTTGCAGCAGATGCCAGTGTTGCATCAGCCACATCCCCTCTGTGAACATTATATTGCCCTACTAATTGCAGCTAACTTCTGCATCTTTAAAACAATTTTCATATTTGCATATCTGACAAACTGCCTCCTCCAGGGAGGCATAAGTAGGGTACATGTACCAGGGTGGAGAGGGTCAGAATAAAGTACTGAGGGAAGCAACACGGCTTCACAGAGAAAATATCCCAATGCAAAAACAGCAGTAAGACTATCCAGTCTTGCTTTAGTTATTATTAGAAATGTCTAGTCTGGACATCTAATATGTATGAGCAACAGCTGCTTCATTAAAGAACAAGTTTGGTCTTGATTCTAGACTACTCACCAAATCCGCACTTTAACAACATTATCAGATACATTAATATCTTCTTCCTCCCAGTACGACAGGTACTCCAGCGTTTTTAAACAGGAAAATACATTTTTAAGGATTTGAGATTTTAAGGAGCTTAAATTATAAATTAGTAATAATATAGGCCATAAGAAGTCCCATATTTAGTGACAAATCTTTCCAGTGCAGATCTAATATAGTTAAACTCCTAAACGCAACCCTTTACAGTCTGAAAAGACCACTCCACTTTCTAACCTGATCTGCTTATCAAAGCAAATTTGTTCACTAAACCTATCACAAACTGCGTCGCAAAAAGAAACAGATTTTCGGTTGTATTCTGAGAGCAAATTGACTTTGCTTCAGATTAATGGATTGCAAGTTGAGACAAAAGCTCTTTCTGGTACCATAATCACAAAATGAAGCAAGCAAAAGTAGAGAAGAAAAAAAATAATAATGTTTTTATTTTTTTTTATTTCATCACTTAACAGTACTTGAAAGATGTTGACCATCTCTACAGATGATTTTAAAGGGGTGCTTTTTGGTTACTATTGAGCCAAAATGTAATCACAAAATAAGAAGAGAGGATTTGGCAAGGGAGACAGGGGTGGGTGGTAGGGATCATTTTCAACCCCTGGCAAGTGCATCCTTGCTCTGTTTTCCGGGTTACACTGAACTCCAAACAGGCAAGTTATGTTTTGCAGGCAGGGGCAGGAAAAGGATGAGCAGAGTTAACACATCCATTCAGAAAGGCTATTTTTTTTCTGAAAGCTTGCTCCACTACATAGAGAAAGATATAGCACACTTTTAGTGCTATTGACCCTTAGCTTCCCACATGACTTGAGCCTATTAATGAAATCTCTGCTCATTTTGATTCTGGATGTGTCCTAAGAGTCTTGCAACAACATATTCGGAATTTTAAATCTAAGTTACCACAAAACTCCAAGGCTTCAGCAGTCTCACCCATCAACTGTTAACTTTTACTTAACTTTTGTTTACCTCTCATCTCTGCTGATCTATTTCTATGCATGCCAAATAAATATTATGACAAGCTATAATTTTCTAGCCCTGATATCACACACAAAGATAACGGGTCATAAAACATTAAATTTCTGTTCATGTCTCTTTCTCAAATATCTGTCTAAGACAAAACATCACAGTTTCCAAAGAAAAATTATACTTTGATAGTGAAATAATTTCTTGGACTGTTACATGTGAGTGAGTCAGGGTCTGCTCATTATTAAGAAACACTAAATCCAACAGATTATTTGCAATGAATTTTTTCTTCAGCTCCTCAGAGAATATAACCTACAACAGATTTCTTTCAGAGAAAATGCTAAGGTTCATAGCCTTTCAACTGCTAGAGACAGATGCACTTACTTTACCTATTACCTACGAAACAGATTTGGTTGAATCTTGGCCTTCAAGATAAAATTGTACAATGTTGGTGAAGTGCAGTAGTCAGAACAGAATCTTAATTTTGGGTTTTTTTTCCTACATATCATACCACCTTTCTGCCTATATAATTATTTTTAAAAGAAAGGAAGAAAAGAAAAAAACAGTAGGTTCTAAAGAACTTTTTCTCAGCTGCTTCTCTGCAGTCAATGGATTATCTAGTCCTCTCAGGCTGAATCAGTGTGCACTAGGAACATGCCCAATTTCAAGCACATAAATACCAACATCAAAATGGGAGACTATCCGCATAGGCATAAAGTGAGGCTTGTCCAAAACTGTTTGCAGCATAAGGGCCATGGAAAGTAATCACCCTCTGCACACTGGCTCAGAGGCACTGCAGTCTTAATGAATTTCAGGCTCAAACCAGTTTACATTTTCTGGCACTTGGTGACTCGGTGGCATCTGGTGGGATTTTTTTTTTATTTTTTTTTTTTAAATTTGCTCTGCATCATGAGCCTCAGTAAATTTACAAGGTTTTTGCAAGTAAGCTTGAAGGGCTTGTTCATCAGACCTTGAATTATCAGTAAGTACCCAAAATTAGTTGTCAACTTTGAAAAGGCTAGAAAATCTAACACCATTTGATATAAATCTCTCATGCTTAGTGCTTTAGAGGGCACTCTGCAAGCCTTGTGGACAGTATCATTAGTGTCTCCATTTGAATTTTGAGGTGGAGCAGTGTTATGTCTAAGCTTTTTCTTCACTGGAGCAATTGCAGCACAATTGCAAATACACCTTCACGAGTCTGCACCTCAGCAAGAGTAAAGATTTGTCATCACACAGAGCAGCCACTACATTAATAGTGGCACAGGCAGATTGACCTTCATTTATCAAAGGAAAGCGATCCCCTTCAGCTTTTTAAATCTGCTGCAATACTCACTTTTTGTAAACTCATTCATTACTTCTTACTATTTCCATCAACACATCATCACTACTTCTATTTATGTTACAGTAGTATACAGTATAGTAGTATATTCAGTAAGAAACAGAGACCGAACAATGCCATTTCATGAATATCCGCTACAAGAACATTAGTGGTATACACAGAAAGGCAACAATTACACATACTCGTGTGGGCATTAAGCTTACAAAGTCAAGAACTAGAAGCCAGGAAATGCTCGAATTAATGTTAGCTGTGTAGCCTTAATTTCTTCTATTTAAAAATATAATGCCTTTAAGTCTGATCTTCCATAAGGCTAACTCTTCCCAAATTTTGAGTTCAAGTTATTGAAGGAATTAGACTACATTGATTCTATGTTAACCACATAGATTATTAGAATATTTTAAGATGTACAACACTTTTTTCCAAGCCTCAGAAACAGCTGTGCTGTTTTGGCTAAAACTTTCCGAAAACCTGTAGAGCAAAACCCATGAAAAATTCCAACTAAAAATATGCAGTGCTATACATGAATAGAAAGAGGTGTGGGCTAATCCTTTCACAAGGCTGACTCCACAATGCATGGTAAAAAAAGGCAGTACTGTACATATTCAAAGCATTTTAGCAAGCAGCCTGCAAAATAGCCCCATAAAGTAGGCAGACAGATGTGAAAACTGATACTGACGTCAATTAAATAACTTAATCATGTAATCAGTCAGTAACAAAGGACAGTTGTATTCCACATTTCTCTTTTTCTAGTGTACCAACAATGAAACAAATGTCAAATCAAAAAAAAAAAATAAAATAATGGTTGCAATCTATTTAAGGTACTAAAACCAAACTTTGTTCCTACCAAAGGATATCTGTACAACCAGAACAGACAATTAGGTCTGAAACTACTCATTTTACATTTGCAAATACACACTAATAGAAACAAATTGAGATATTTTGGGTAAACAACATTTCAGCATATTTGCAAGTGGAAAACTTATGCCAGCAGGTGATAATTTGATCTATACTGTACATTTTTAGAGCTATTGAATTGCATGCTGCAGCACTGCAATCCACCATTTCACTACATCCTATGTTTTGCCTAAGTGGTTGGTAAGGCAAGGAAAACTAGAGCCAGCAGTGAAGCACACAAACAGAATAGCAAATAGGATCACTTTTCATTTCAGGCTTTTATATTATAGAACTATATTTTCAATCCTAACATAGGTCACAACAGTCACAAAGGCAGTTTTTAACTTGCTTTCTAGGCACGTAGTACAGTTAGGAAAGATTTTCACATAATCAAAGTTGGATATTTCTAGAGAGATCAAAAGAGTCTGTGAAGTGGAGAGCAGGTGCTACAGACATCTTAGAGGATCTGAGAATGCAATTAACCAGCAAATGAGCCTTGGAAAACCTAGTCTTCCTGAACAGATGAGCACAATAAAAGCCACTGAGAAATGAGATGGCCAAAGCACACTAATAACAGCAGCAAGCATACAGACATCTGCCCTGCATCTTAACCTTTAGGAAAAGAGAGCGGATCGGATACAGAAAGGAAAGTAGGTACAATTATGTAAATGTGTGGGCCTCCTGGAGGAGATGAAAGTTTATTGATTGCTTTTACAGGCCTCAGTTAAGCAGAATACTACTGGCCTCTCTCTTTTCACTCCAAGTGAATTGGTACTTGGGATGGCTAGTGCTGGATGAAAATGGTAAAGTGGCTTCTAGAAGATTAGAAAAAACAAGTGATTTTACCCCTCAGCATTTATGTAGCAACTTTTTTCATCATTTATATTCTGACTGCCAGCATCAAAGTTTAGCACTGGGAGGTGTTCAATAAGCTGTGTGGGAATCTGTAGTCCCTGGCAGCCTTTAACATTTGGACAAATGTAATGTGGCTTTGGACAAATGAAAATAATCCATCTGAACAATTTCTGCTGATGCCAAATTTCATAAAGGGCTTATTTAAACAATGGAAAAGTGAGGTCTCAAACTTTCAAAATGGGTCAGACTTTCTATAACTCTGCCTATCTTTTTTCTGAGTTCTACAATACACACTGTAGTAACTTATGTCTTTAGAGGGTATTAATCACGAAAACTACCACGTGTCAAGCCTAGTACGGATATTATAGGCATTCAGGTTAAAAGGGGGATTTTCTGCTTTGAACAGAGGATCTTTGCATGACAGGGCCATAAAATTTCTTCTTCTATGAAGAGAGAAAGAATTCTATGTGGGAGTGCGGGAACAAAGTCTGACATCATTCACCTTGAAACAAGCCACGAGATGCAGGTGTTGCAGCCTACATAGCTTTAATACTACAATTGTTATAAAATGGTTCACTATGTATACTTACAGAATATTTTCTTTATTTCAGTCTCCAGTAACTCTGAAGTCTTAAAAGAGCTATGTCTTCCCCCTCTCTTAAGCTTGCTGTGGCTTGCTGAAACTTGAGACATGGCTGGAATGACCTTCAAGCCCGTCCAGCTAACACTGGCAACAGCATAATCAGGCTGTGCAGCACTACTGTAAAGAGGAAGCAGCAATTATTTTTAAATCATTTTGACTTGTTTCCTTGATCATTTTTGGCTACATTGTTATGTTTGAGGATCTAGACCTTAGGCTGACACTGGATAATTTTTCCTTTCCTTTTTTAAACTAATGATTTCTAGCACCTCATGGTCTATAAATTAGAGCATTTTGTTACAGTAGTTGCTCAAATTACTCTTAAATTGTGCTTAAGATACTTCTGAGCCCAGTTCCTCCATACTTAGATTTATCTGCTTCCCACTACTAGACTTTAAGAACTTTCTCTATCCTGAATTCACAACGTAGAGGTTCAAATATCCCTCCTTATGCTGAGAATGAGCCCCACACTCACCTTTAAGGGAGTTCATTGGCTTAAATGGAGCTGAACCTTGAATGACCATATTCCTTGTGAATAAGACTGGCAAATCAGATGCTGTCCTCATCTTTGAAATGTTGCAGGTTTCTTTCTTTGCTTTCCTGCTATTTTCATATGGCTTCTTCCCCCTCCCCTTTGTTTTGTGATGTGCAGTTGCACCAGACAAGTATCAGCTCTTTCCACTCCTTATATCTTTTTAGTGTTAGCTTGATAATTTATTAAAGATACCAGCTTAGCACCAGTGACTTCAGAGATCTTTAATGGCTTGCCTTTTGCAATAGGACAGTTAGGCATAATGGCATGCCCCTGTTATTTATTAAGGATTTAAGAAAATTAAAATCTTCCAGTCACGGAATTGATATTTAGAGGTCATCAGTCTGCACAGTTTGAAAGACTTTCAGAAATATTTTCTGAATCACGCTAGGAGAAAAATCTTACACTTACTATTAATTACCACAGCGTGACAAGTGAAATTCTCTTCAGGTTTTGTTCTTTCAGTTGTGGATAAAAGTCTTAAACTTTCATTTGCTCATTTTCACTCACAGGCAGCAGGCTGACTGCTGTTTGCCTGAAATAACCCATTCTCCCAACATTGCTGGGCAATACCACCTGGTGTAACGGAGTTAAGGATAGCTCCAGGGAGAAAAAGGCAGAAGGAAGAAGTGCTTGGATTCACACCCTCAAAGCACCCAAGGCTGGGGGGAAACAACACCCTGAACTTCCTGTGTGTTCCTACAGGATGCATTGCAACACTTCTCTCCCTTTATAGAGCTAAAGCTTTTGAAGGGTATACTGGAACTCCATATCTGCTGACTCTAAGGATCTGGCCTGTGTTCTTTTCTACCTCTTTCCTCTTTTCCTTCATTTTTTGTGTGCTGGCAAGGGTGGAGGCCAGGAGGAATCTAATGTCCACGAAAGATCTAGGGTTAGCAACTAGGGTTAGATCTAGATTAGCAACTACAATTACATTTATCATCACATTGTAATTTTTCACTCTCACCACCACCTCTCCTTAAAAAAATCTGTGTATTGGGCTGGTTCTTGATTTTTTTTTTTAATGTATTTGCTAATATTGATGTTTTTAAAATCTGTTATAAAAAGCAACAATTTCTATCCAAGTTAAAAACAATCGTGTTGCTCTGGCACTTCTGCCTATATTGATTACTTGAGAAGCAACTATCATGTTTACTCCTCCAGTTGTGCTTTTTATATTTTTCACAATTCTCTAATACGAACAGACACAGCCCCCACTTTCAAATATGAACCAACATTCAATCAGATACAGAGCTCACTACTTTGGTCACTTTTCTCTTAGAATGTGAATGAACATTTAGCCACAAACCACAATGAGCTACATTATATTGGACTAAGGCCAATCCTTATTTTCTCCCTCTCCTATTGCGTGCATTATTCTCATCAACACTTCGTAGGAAAAAAGTGTAAGAACTCTCTTTCTCAGTCAGTGACATGGGCTTCTGCAAGAGGAGGAGTTAATCTAATCCCACTGCTGGCTGGCTGCCATGGATTGGTTTTAGTTCCCCTACAGCTGTCCTGAGAGTATCCTCAGGACCAGCAAACTGCCTTAAATACTGGTGTTCAGCATCAATCCACCTAAACCAGCCATCCTCTTCCAGCTTGGAATAAACAAATAAAACAGCTGTCTGTCCATTTGCTGATGATGTGACAGCTTGAGGGAGGCCTAAATCCTCTCTGTCCATGTCCCAGACCCCTGCTGGATTTCTGACCAAGATCATTCTCTATCTACATCCTTTCCCCAGCCCTCTGTCAAATCTCATCTTCTTTCCTTAGTTTTTACAAATATTTTCCTCCCCATTCCAGCTTCCACTATGCAGCAACAGAGATGTTGCTCCTTTATGCAGGTAACAAGCAATGCACATAAAACTAGCTTTTTTCCTACCAGACTTAGTACCTGTACCATTTCTACAGGGAAGTTACAAATCTCAGAATGTATTGCTTCAAAAGCAACAGAGTTTGGCTGTCCCCAAATCCATTAAAATTGCAGCTCACTTCGTTCCAAAAGAAGATAATGGGAGCAAAACATTGCCAGTTCTTAGGACTTGAGGTGAAGGGGAATGATGTAAATATGGTCAGCAGAATGGAGGACACTCGCCACATATGTGCAATTCTACTTCTGGATGATTTAAAAAATTCTGTATTTTGATATATTACAGATTTTGATCAGTGTTTTTCTCCACACAATTTCTTGACATTTTGAGATGTAAACTGATGAGTTCTGAAAACTCTAGAGAGAAAGCACTAACACTACCAGAGAAAAAACTCAGAATAGTGTAAGATTTTCAAAGGTGTTATGAAAGCAACTGTCACTTGTATATTGCTCTTGCAAATAACACTAACAGATTATGTTAAAGAATTTCAAAGTTTCATTTAGGCTACATAGCAAGGTCTCCATGGTGTTAAAAGTGGAACGTTGACAAACAGTCATAAACAGTCACTCCAACCAGTAGACAATTTCAAATAGACTTTAGAACTCACCTGTAGTTTGTGAGCAGCGAACAGTAATTAAAGAAGTTTCTGGCCCACTTTGGATATGACATATCACTTTCCACACAGAAAGAGAAATCACTTGACCTGTTTTCCTGCTCTGTCTTTAATCTGATTCCCTTTATTTTACTTTTCCACTTCTGCATGTGATAACACAACAGAATTGAATGAGTCTTTTCCAGTTCTCTACAAAAAACTCCCCAAATTCACACTGGTGCTGACATTGTAGCTATCTTCTCTACATCTCTGTCCTTCCTTCTAGAAGCAGTCTGAACCACTACATATCCAGGCCCTTATTAATTGTGTTTTCTAATGATTTATTAATTGGAACAGGGGAGCAGTACATCTGGCAACATTTACATTTGCAATTAGGGAATCTGATTCTCCATAGCAGAAGTCTAATTTTATTTGGCTTAATTTAGAAATAGTCAGATGGCTTAGATATGAAGAAATTTGTATTACTGAGGGATATAGAAATCTGGAGAGAAAGAATCTATCCTTTTGTAGAATATGTTGAGCCAAATTTGTTAAATTTATGCACCCTCATGACATCACATTTGGTCTTTCAAATGTTTCTACACATATTTTTTTACCTTCTATTTAAATTGATTGCAAATCAATTTAAAGTACTAGAAATACTGCTAGCTTTGCTCTTTTTCAAACTTTGCATAGGTGATCTGGGACAAGTGGCTTGATCTCCCTGTTGTTTAGGCAGGTAATTGGACAGGGCTACATGACCTCCAAAATTAATACAAGTATCTTCTGATTACCATTTTAGACATAAACAACTTTATATACATACATGACTTTATTTAAAAATGGTAATTTGCCAAACAGCTTTCCATATGCTTAGGAATCTATATGGTGGAGAATAATAGCAGGAATTAGAGTATTTGAATAAATACTAAGACAAATTAAAAATACAATAGAGATGTTTCCTTGGCAAATGTCTGAACTTAGTAAATTCTGAAATATATTTAAATGTACTTGCTGTTTCTATAGAATGTATTTTCAGGTTTAATAATTATTTTTACATTTTTAAACACAATTTTTGGCATTTCTCATCTGCGTTTCTGCACCTAAACAAATACAATAGTATGTAATATTCTAAAACACTGTCACGTTTTTTAGGGAGCTTGAAAGCCTGTAAGACAGTTGTACTATCTACAGCACATCTCTACGAGATGCTAAAACCTAAACATGGTAAGCAGGAGCTGTACCCTTATACTGCTTACTTTTTCAACGCTAAATTCTAGCAGGTTTTCTTGATAGTCAGTATGAAGAACAGAGCGCTATTGTAATACTAAGAGTGTGCATGCTCAGGAGATCTGAATAGCACACAGCGAATAGGAAGGTCTATCTCCCTCCTTAATATGGTCTAAAACATGGATAAATCTGTAAAACTTCTCTTATAAGTCATTTCAGTTGCAAATTGCCAGGATATCTGAGAACTCATGTGGATGAAATAAGAGCAAGCTTAGGACAGAAATCAATCCTTAAAGCATATGCTAGGATATAGGACTCACCCCTATTATGAAGGATATGGGAGATAAATGAAATTGAAGCACTTTCTTCTGCCCTGTCTTTACACAGATGCAATGTTCAAGCACCCACACAGAGCTCTCAGCAGGATTTTCATTCCAATTTTATTCTCCCAGCCCTTCGTCACATATATTGGACACCTCTGTCAAGGTATATGTGATATTTACATCATAATAGATGTTGATGCTTTCATAGGATATCCATAAATAAATGTTTCATTGTTGACTGAAGTATGTTATAAAAGTACATGCAACAGTCCAAAACACTTCTATGCCCATTTTTATGCCATCATAGTTTTGAAAGTTCTCTTATCCTCTATGCAGAGGTTTCTTTGGTCTTTAATATTTCAATTTGCCACAAAGTCTTTACAAAAAAGTCTGAAAAATTACTGTAATAATTTTTGATCTGCAATTTAATTATGAGATTTGATTTAAATTGGTGGCATATAGTTTGGTCAGAGTGGAAGTTTTGGAATTATCCCTTGCCACGTATAGAGAATACAATTCAAAGCCTTAAAGAGACTAGGTTTGAATTTTGAAGGAGTCACAGACTTGTTTTATTCAGCCTAATCTCTACAAAAGTATGTTTGGCAAGGTTACAAATGGAATAGTGTCATTTGCTTTTCAGATTCAAATTTCTTTTCTCTGGATGATCTTTAGATGCACCAAAGAGTGGGGAAAATAGCTTTATTACACTGATTAAAATAATGTTTTGTAATAAAGCAAGACGATGGTGATGAAATTGATAAAAACAAAGAACTCAAATATCTGATTAACTGTATTAAAAAGGAACTACGCTATCTGTTCTAACCCTTCCCATACATAACACTTGGAACTTTGCTAGGAAAGGGTTTGGCTAATATGTAATAGAGGACTTTGGTAATATCTTCCACATTTACAAACTTTCAGGAGTTTTTTAAAAGCACACAGGTACAAAGATGTTCTATGTACTGATGAAATATCCTACAAAAACAATTTATGAAGTGATTTCTATCAGAAGTGAAAAACAAAATAACTATTTGTAAAAGCAACAGACTCAGTGAGTTTTTTCCTTCAGTTTAAAAAAAAGCATCAATACAAACAATAATATATGCCTTTGCCAGAAATTGAACAAATCCATAGCTTATATTATCTTTCATTAATCTGACAAATGTAATTTTCAGAAGATTTCTTAGACTTTTTTTTCCCCCATTTGACAGTGATCAGACCTGATGTACTCAGCACAGGTATTAGAATTTCAGGATACCACTGCTCCATCATTTTGAATTATTTTCTTATTAGAGATGGATAATTCCTAATACTTTCTAGTCAGTTCCATTATTCATTTTTTATTTAGCTGGCTCAAAGTCAGAGTCCACAAGTAGTCAAGTAGTCAATTTGTCTGTAGTTCCTTCTCTCAAATGACTGTCCTACATCTGCTCTTTATTAAAACACAACCCTGCAATTCAGCCCAATTTTGATTTTGTCACCAGGTTATAACACCTAATTTACAAAACAAACTGTCTCCAGCAGAAGTGATTTAATTTGTCCTCACTCCAGATTCACCTCTGGGAAGTGCAAAAATGAATTAAAACCAATCAAAAGCACAATTAATTTTCTTCTAAACATTTCCTTGCCACTTGACTAATGCCTGCACGATGCAAGACTAGGCAGCAGTCTTACCGTCCAGTCACTCAGCACATGTGGACAGACCAGTGCTGTCCATTAGCATTTCTGTTTTAAACTTCCTCTTCCCAAAAATTTTATTCAGTTAGCTTTAAAGGCTACATTAAAAAAACACAAACAAACAAACAAAACCACCACAAAAACTTGCAACAACTTAGTCTTAGTATTTTTGATGAGTTTGTTTTCGCTGGACTAGGGAGGTGGTGGCTGCCTCTGTATTCAATTTAAGACCACAGCAGGATTATAACAGCAAAGACATTTCAGAAAGTCTTGGTATAGTTCATTTTAAGCTATTCAGCTATCATAAGTAATAGCTAAAGTGTTACCTAAGAGGTTTTCTCAGGCTACTTTTTCCCTTTTTGTTTCTTATCAATAAGATTCCTTAACAAAACAGCAATTATTATTTTATGACTAACTGGTAGGAAGTTTGGGAAAATCCATTAAAATTGAGATAGTGGTACATGATCTTTTAATATTTACCAACATTTTCATTTTAATATCCTCCATATGGATTGCCTTTTTCTCCTTCTGTCTCTGTTCTTCTTCATCCAGTGGGAATGACTTTGATTGCTGAATACTAATGAATGTATGATTAGTCCAACTTATGATTGTTTGTTTTGAGTTATTAATTCAGTTTGAAAAACATCTGACCTGTGTTCCTAACTGCGAGAGAAGTGAGCTTAGAGTATGAAATAACTGAGATCACATCATGCAGGCCTAGTGAAAGATAATAATGGAAACGAGCATCTGTATGCAGTAGACACTTATGAATGCATTATGCTCTTCTCAAGCTTTCTTCATGTTTTCCTCTTTGAAGAATCTTCTCAGCAAGAACACTTATCTGCGCTCCTCATACTTCTGCAAACTCTTCCATATCTCCACCACTTTTATTGAAATGCAGCAGAGAAACTAAACATCTGGCAAGTTACCAAGCCAGAGTGACTGGGAAAAGCTGAAAAATCCCTCAGAGAGTGAGAAACATCTGTTTGATAGGCAGTGAAAAATAAACCAGCAATAAACTCATTTTAACAGCAAATAAAAGGTACATGGGGTGAGGGGAAGGTTTTCTAGAAATGCTGATTACTCACATTATGCAATTAAATTGGCATTACTATGTTTGACAGTCATAGAAAAGCAATTGTGAAAAGCTTATGTGCTCGAAGAAACTGATCTAAGGACTTAATTTTCTACTTGCATAGCAAGAAAATCTGCCTTTTGAAGTCTCCTGGGGTATTTTCTGGGCAAGAACCTATGAACCTTGTCTATTTCAATCCCAAGAAAGTTGTAAAGGAAACACCATACTCACTTGAGTCTGAAAAAAAAAAGCCACAACAAAACTGAAGCTTTACATTCTGCAGAAATGCTATTAAAAAAGATTAAAAAAATAAACATCCACTTTGTTTAATGAACAGATAGATCATAATCAGATAATTCACCACTTGAAGTACAACTAAACTTTTATCATTTACTGAAAATTTCATCACAATTCTAGATAAATTTGTTGGAACTGATTTGTATATAAAGCCATCACCAATAAGAGTTATCCAATGGAATATAAATGCAAGTACCTGTAAGTAAACAAGATGATATTTAAGTTATGTACTTAAGAAGTATGCCGAGGAATACTACAAAAATTCAAACTTCCTAACAAAGTGCAAAATGCTGGCATTGTAATGCACAGACTCAAATCTGTTTATGCTGTAAGTATAGTTTGCTTGGGAACAAGTCAGAGAGTCCTTTAAAAAAAATAGTCCCCACCACAGTGTTAAATGTATCAGTTCTGCACCCTTTGGGTTATACGTGAAGTGTGCACAGAAGCAGCGAGATCTTGTCCCATAAAACTACAGATTGCTGAAGGTGAGAAAGAAGTACAAGATATGTCAAGAGACAGTATGCAAGAACCAACTGACAAATATGAAGCTTCCTTCGTACTGTCCCCTTGAATCAATGTATGAACGTGAATACTGTTAGCGTCCCTGTCTGTAAGATGGTCTGCCCTAATAAATTCCACTGAGAAGAGCAAAGCTGCAGAAAATACCAAGTGTCTGTACCTGAGGAAGTGATCACAGATGAACACTGACAAGTAACAAGAGTACAGCAACAGCTCAGCATTAAAGAAAAGCATACGTGGTTCTGCGTTCATCTAAAAGGCATTAGACCATGCAAGGTGCACCCAGCATATATATAGTCATTTACTCCTGCGTATCACAAGGCTCTGAGACAGATGAACTACAGAACGCATATTTATCCTTCCCTTTTCCCTGTGACATCAGCGCTGCATCTCAGAGAGAACAAAGCACAAAAAGATGCTTTTAATTCTTTGAGAGTCATGAAGATGCCTAAAAGGAGAGTCATATGGGAAAATCTCATCCTGACTCCTAAGGGTTTGTCATCATAACTTCAGGAGTTCATGAAAAGGCCAAGCATTTTTCATAGCCACCTTAAAATGTTTAAAATAAGAAAGGTTTGTTTCGGGTTTTTTGTTTTAACATGTGAGATTATTTTACTAACACTGATGGAAGTTCTCCTACTTCTCCGGATATGCACAAAGCACTACAACTGGACAGGGGAAATTTTACAGAAACGTGGATTTGTCATAATGTATTTTAAACATTTTTCTTTCCAGAGTGAAGGCATTTGCTAGGTACAGTTTGTTGATCAGTTTAGGGCAGCCGGACGCTTGTTTTCTGTTATAAATCCTGTTTCAAGATACTTGTCTTTTAAATCATAGCAAATTTGCAGTTCACATAGTGGTGAATATTGATCATTTAAGGGAAGAAACTATTCACACTTTAATAACAATAATAATGTTCCTTCAAAGCGAGGAGTATCAGACTGTGTGTAACTTTGCTAATAGTTTAGGTACTTTAACCAAACTATTTGAAGCTGTTCCAAAATCCGTAATCTCTCATCTGAAGATAGACAGTAGCACTTCGGAAGTGCTTTGCATTAAAAACTGTTCTCCTGGCAGTTTGTTGCAGTCTAGCAGAAGAATCAATCTGTTATATTTATAGAGCGTAGGTCAAATTTTGGTTGTTACAAACTGCACGTTTTCATGTTCTTGCACTTTTTCTGTCCATTTGGAATATCAGCTTTCATCACTGTCAAGTGGGTGGGAGAAGTTCATACTATAGCATAGACTCTACTTCAGGATCTTCCCACAAAAAAGCAAACCTTAAAAGCTGATCTTAGAGTTCAATCAAGGACTGAGTACAGCACGTACCGTTCCTGTTAACCTGCACATTGCAGTTGTTTGGCAAATTGTATGCTATGATAATTTTTAATATGTTTAACGGTTTGGGGTATTTTTTGCTTAAACAGACAGAAATTTCTTTAAGTGAAACTTCAGCTTAACCAAACATAAGCTTACATTGTAACCAGTGTTAAGTAAAATCATCCACAGATGAAGTATTCATATCAAGGGTTCCAGTACTACACAGTTCTTACTCATTTTCCATATAGTGTAAAGAAGCACAATTGTGATTATACCTAACTTCAAGCATGTCCACAGGTTCTTTCCATCAATTACATAATTATTTGTTTAAAAGGTCCAGTCACAAGGGTAGAGCTAAATTGCCAAGATTTTATATCATTAAGCATTACTTAATTATCAAGAAACCAGTGTTTTGCATTAATTCAAAATGAATTGTAAGAATTGAGGCTAAATTTCTGTCTTTTGAGTTCTTAAAGGCAGTCCTATTTCAAGAAATGCTGTTTCATTTCTAAAATTGCAAGTTTTTGTAAAACCTGAAAGTATCTATTAATGGGTATCTGAGTTAGTCAAAATATTTTAACTTACTTGAGCCTACATTCTTCAGTAAAAGGATCTAAACTGAAAATTTTCTCGCACCCCACATCAATGACTCATTAAGACTAGTTACATCACTTGCTTAAAGTTACACATGATCTTATATATCTTACTTGTACTTGGAAGCCAAAAAAAAAAAATTTAAAAAAAAAAAAAAATCAATTAATGATTCTCATTGACTTTAATGGGCTGAGCCAGAGAAAGAGGCTCCAGAAGATCCAAATTAAAAGATGTAAGTTAAGCTAAAAAACGGCAAGAGATTTGTTTGCATTATAGGCATTGCTAGCTGCCTGCTGGATGAAGACATTGGACAAGCAGCACAACTCTTTTTTTTTGTCTAGAGAAGGCAGAGAGACTCAATGGCTGCTGTTATTATGCAAGCATAGATGTGGAGTGTGAAGAATTAATCACATTCGACATCATTCATGTAGAGTAAGGCACAGTGTGTAAGTCTAGTGTCCCCATTGATTTCTATCTGTTACTTAAATGTTTTTACCAGAACAGGTCAAAACAACAGGTTGTTTTAGTGACTGTTCTATCAAGAAGCCTTTCTTCCTTAATAAAAATAATACTGCAGTGTACTAAAAAAAAAGATATCAACTATCAATAGATTCCACACAGGACTAATTGGTTCCAAGTTACAGAAAGCTCTGAAATGTACATTTGACTTTTCAACATAAAATTGATTAAATTCTTCACAGAGAGTGCCTGTGGCTTTTAAGACAGGTTTCTTTACTTTGCTGATATGTTTTAATTCTCTTGTCACTTCACTTACCACACCTAAGATTGTTGTTACTGGTACATGTCACTGTTCTGATTTAAGGACTCCAGAGAATTCAGCCTCAGAGATGGAGATTTTAGCTATTCCCTCGAGTAAAAAAAGCCATTTAACTTTACTGGATGAAAATGCCACCAAAGACAGAGACACTAAATACATGTGACATTGCCCTTGAAATGACACATAATTACTACCACAAGTGCCACTCACACACTAATACGTAAGAGACACTTAACTGATAATATAATAATAGACCACCAAGAGAATATACAGACAACCTCCATTAGACTGGAAGAAATTTAATAAACAATTACCAGCTAAAAAACCTACATGATTTTACATATTTCTCTGACATTCAGTGTGCTTGACCTCTTTCGCAGAAGATTCACCTTTGCTTGCAGATCTGAGGACTGATAACACCAAGCCTGTTGGCAACTCCCTTTGACTCCAACATGCTTTGAATAGAGTTTTAAGATGACAAGGAAGTGTTTCGTCCTCTCATGAAAGTCAAAGTGAAATTAATTATAACCCACAGCGGGAAGAGCTTACTTGCACCCTGATTCTCTAAAATCCAAGTGCTGTGACACAGTCACTCTTGCAAAGCCTTTTTCTGCCAAGTGCCAGTACAGACCAAGCTACAGGAGGCACTAAAGGCTCTATAGACATAGCACACACTCGCTTTATCAATGAAAGCACATTTGCATACATAGATAAGGCACTTCAACACACAACTTAGATACAGGATATAACTACATATATCACATTTGCAAGCAATAAAAACTGAACCGCAGTAGAACTATCCTAGCCCGTTCAAGCTGACGGACTGGTCGTTGTCAGTTATTTGTGTACCACTACTTCACACAATTCTCAAGAAAAAGCTGAAAGCATGGAAGAGTGATATCACACCATGCCCTGAAACACATTTATGCAAGTCTAAATAATTCAGTATCCAGAAACACAGCTTCCTCATCCAGTTAAGATTATAATGGTGTGATCACATGGCCAATTTTGACATTTCAGTAAAAGTGACTTGCTTTGTGTCACGGTAGTGTGACAGTAAACATGACTTCAGTGAAACAGATCATAGAAGGCCATAATATAATATGTAATCCTTTTCCCAGCCCATATTCAAGAGTAACTAGAGTTCTCCCCAGACAGGAAGAATTTTAATTTAACAGCAACATCTCAAGTACCGACCCAGAAGACCTAGTGAACGTTATGCAAGAATGAGCAATGCTTCTTCACTTCCAAGCGGTAAGTTAAATGGGCTTAAACAGGATGTAATTGGCTGGAACAGGGAAAGATAATAAGACACCTACTTAAAGCAGTTTGAACAATTAACAGTAGGCAGAATTACTCTCTCTCCACATGCCCCTCCGCTTATAGCTGTGGATGCACTGTACACTAGCAGTACACTAATATTCCAGCCCTTCTCCAGTCACAGCTCATTTATAATTCGCCATAAAAGCATAGAGAAATCCCCATGAGGGGCAGGTCATCCTCTCAGCTCTACTGAGGTCTCCCAGGCCAAGGCCAGCCTGAATGGCTGCAGCTTCAGGGCTACCCTGGGAGGTCCCACACATTTCTGATGTGGGTTGCTACAACCAAGCAACACACCAGTCACCATCGCTATCCCTCCTCACCGCTATACCTCTGTATCTCTGATGCTCTTTGCAACCATATCTTTATGTATTGTCAAATTACCCTTCACAGCTGATCCTTCTCAGGAAGAAATCACCGGAGTCATTAGGACAAAAAAAATAAAATCCTATTGTATGAGTCTTTCCTTTCACCTATGACTTCCACATTTTTCTATAACTGAAAGTTGCAGTTTTGGCTTTGGTCATTGTTCACTCTGAAGTCTCTCATTTAGAGATGTGCAAGCAGGAATAAATTTAATTTTACTATAATACTGCATTTCTGAACAAATACTTCCCATCTGTCCCATATCTGACATGCAAATGTGGCCTGGCTAATCCAGTTAGCTTCTCTCACTCTCCACAGGTTATCAACAAAACATTCCCTCTTGCTCCACCTTCTCTCAGGAAAAAGGAACAGTTCTGCATTTTTTTCTTGTTTATCCACAGGAGTTAACAGTGGGCTCACTACTCTTTCAGGACCTCTTGCATATTACTATTACTTACTCATTTAAATAGCGAGAAATTTACAATAATGTCTTTCTCTAAAAGCTTTTTAATAAAACTTTCTTGCATTAGATTTTTTTTCAGAACTAAGCCAATTTTACTTTAGTTGCATATTTATATTCCCTTTGACCCAATTTCAGAATTTCCTGCAGAACAACAATTAAAGTTTCTGTATGATATCAAAATACCACAAATAGGTGCCATATTCTGAAACAGAACATCTTTTGGAAAGATAAGCTTTAAGATTTACCTGCTTCATATACAAAATGAGAGCTTGAGACTTCCATGTGATCAATCAGATACCCTTCAAGAGTAGCACTGTTATTCAAACACAGATTTACAAAGGTAACTTTTAACTGAGTATTAGTTAGAAGATACTATGGTTTTCACTCTGATTGTCCCTTTCCAGGAGTTCATGTGACATGCTTAATGTTTCTTAAAAAGAGCAATTTGAAGTTAAGTTTATTTGCTATTTTTAATTTATTCCTAGTTTCCTAAAAAATGCCCCGTTGTTAGACCTTCAGTCGTTAAAGATTTGCTCTAATCGTGTTTCAGCATCAAAACTATAATAGGTGTAATTATGATTTTGCAAAGTAAATAACAATATTTAGTTACACTCCAGCTGTCTCATGAGAATAATATATAATTACCAAAATCTGATATTTTAATATATTCACTGCAACAACACACAGAATTTCTTGCATTACAAAAATTAATGAGCTTTTGTTCAAAAATTAACTTGAACTGTAAACAATTAAGCATCTCCATACCTACATGTCCACAGGAATTTGTTACACAAATAGTAGGGAAACAGACTTTATACTTCATCCTTTCAGCTTGTCAGTGCAATTCACAGATCCTGAATATATCTTTCATAGATATTTAGCACATATAATAGGGGTGTGACTGTGCTACATGTAGCACGGACTTTATTTTTGAGCTTAAATCATTCATTTGACAATAATAATAATAATAAAAAAAAGACTGATTTCCATTTGGCTCTTCTTTCATAAAACTTAAAAATGGCATAACACTTTAAATTAATGGTCTCAGGCACTACCAAAAGCTCTATCATTTTCAAATTCAGTGTCAAACACGACACAGTTAAACACGTATCCACTAGACCAGCTGATGTTGTTATCATGTAAGGCCATAGTATTTCCAGTGCCCAATAAATGTACAATTTTCCAGGAAAATTGCCTTCAGTGAAAAAATACAGGTTTTGTATTCTTGTGCTCAACAACAACAAAAAAATCACCTTTAATTACCTATTTTTATTAGGGAAATGAGCAATAATGTCTAAATATAAGGTTTTGCCAAAAGGGAACAAACAAACTGTTCTGACACAGTATCTCCTATCCCCTGGCTTCCATATGACCATGCTTAGAGCCCTTTAAAGTCATGCTTCCTCTCTGCAACACACCACAGTCATCATACTGTTCCCATACATACACCATCCCGAGAGGCTCCAGGTCAGTAAAAGTAGACTAAGAGACACTGTGATACCAAGCACTTGAATGATGGTTCCCATGGGGAACAGCAGAGAACTTTTTCTACAGTCAACACTTCCCATTTTTGGAAATAGTCATTCGAAACTCATTTTCCTGACCAGACTTTGGGCCTGACAAAGCATGCCTCAACAGTGTTAATTATAAGGCAACTGCTGTATAATATAGCAGTTACATCTCTACTACAGGTGAAGAAGATAAAATTAATTATAGATTCAATTAGCATTAGGGTTATCTGGAAGCTTAAGAACTGTGTTTTAGAATTCATTACAATGGTGAAGCAGCAACACTAGATCAGCAACATGTTTCTATAAAGTCTTATGAAGAACCTTTAAACAAAGAGTCCCCCCAAACCTTCAAGAACAGGATAGATCAAAAAAAATTTGCTAGGAAAATAAATACTTTCTTCTGCCTGCATTGTGAGCCCCTTTATAACAGTTTCAGTTACAGCTTATTCTCACTTTGCAGATTATGACGTGAAAATGCCTTGAAGTACTGAGTGTGCCCTGAAGGCACAGGACAAGGTCTTCAGGTAGTGTAAATCACTGGATACCACCACTGAAACCGTAATATTTTAAAAGCCAAGGATCTGTCTCACCAAGCTCTCTAAGTATCTTTAAAAAAACCACATTGCTTGCAGCGCTTTACATTTACATATTCAGCCTTAAGGACTCTGGATTGTTAATGCAGAAAATAATTATGTTTTTAAAAGATACTTTGCAGCAAAGGGTCATTGCATGGAAAGCAAAATGAAAAGAAACAGAAACATGGTTTGGGGCATATTTCGGAAAATTATTTTGAGAAAGATGAAAAGAAAGTAGGGTTTAAGCTTAGTTTTTAATTATTGATTTAAACTTAATTTCCTTCTTTACATAAAACTGCTTTAAGGTAAAGCTAAGAAAACCAAGATATTGGACATTGCTGTTATACAGATTTTTTTTTTTTAATTAAAATAGGTGTATATTGTATTGGCAAAAAATAATTAATATTATATAAACAGAATTATCATCATAATTAGGATATAGACAGATGTCTCAAAATACTTTGGTAAGAATGGCATTATGCCTATCATTTTTGATAATTTAAACAGCTGCTATTTATTCAGGATAACTGTTATAAATAATTATCCAGCTTTACAAATGCAATCGTTAAAACTAAAAAAATCTTCACACAAAATAGTCATACGTCACCAGCCAGAATAAAGGCATATGCAAAGCATGTGAAGGCACAGGGGCTTCATTACTTATTAATTTGTGAAGTGATGCATGTCTGCGAGAGAAGTGGAAAGACAAGAAGCATCTGTGTGAGATAGGAATGAAAAAGAAATGCTAGAGAGTAAGGGCGGAAAACCAAAGACACAACTTGAATAAGCAATGGAGCTCTGACCTTGAAAAAGGCCAAGTTAGATTCTTAAGCCAAAACTTCGCTTAGATTAAATACAGTAGATTTTACATTTTACTTATCAATAAACAGGAAACCATTAAAATATATACTTGCTTCTTCTCTCAATCAAATATCTCTCCCTCCTAAAAAATCAACCGACAACTAAGTTTGGGCTAACCAGGGATGAAGGGAGAAAAGAAAAAACTGCACACCCTCTAAAATAATAATATTTAGTGGATGTGGAACTGTTTTAACTAGTGGTGAAAAAACATTTCACCAATACTATCTTTCTTGTTCTGTAACTTAAATTATTTTGCTTTGTCATTTGAGTCTAGTATAACAACCAAAAAGCTCACAAACTGTAGGTGGTACAACACTACCTATTCATTGTATTGCCAAAGTAGGAGACTTTCTGTTACTTTTCTGATACTGTTTCTGCTGGATCTATTTTGTTAGAACACATTTTTTACAATGCAGGTGGTGAAGCACTGGAACAGGTTGCTCAGATAGTTGGTAGATGCCCCACCCCTGGAAACGTTCAAG
>NW_009628463.1:48666-61066 GCF_000690535.1 Cariama cristata
ATGTTGTCCTGCTCATTGCAGCGGGTTGGGACAAGATGACCTTTAAAGTTCCCTTCCAATGCAAACCATTCTGTGATTCTATCATTGTATGATTTTCTTCTGAGAAAGGAGAAACAACCATGCTACCAGGTCTCTGTATTATCTTTCACATGATGTCCATTTTTTTACTTCTATTAGGAATTCTTTTTTCCTAGGATATGTTTTATTCCATAAATCTCACAATAATTTTAATAAAGGAAAGAGAAAAAAAAGTAAATTAATTTTGTAAATTATTTTTATTCCATTTAAGAATGCTGTTTTGATAAACTAATGCTTTAAGCCATTTGACAAGGATGTAGAACAAAATATTTGAAGGACTAAATATTCAGACCTACATTTCATCAAGCATAATATGTTTGAATTTGATTATTTCAAATCCTTATATTGGTTCTATTCCTTAATGGAATACAAATGCTTGTCAGATATGTTCACTTTGCTTTCTTGCAAACACAAAGGCAAACACAAAAGGAAATGTCCTTTAGCATAGATGAATTTTCTGCCAAAAATTTCAAATTCAGTGGAGTATGTAGCATAAATTTAGCCAAGGGGACATGTTTTCACTCATATGGCATCACCCCAGAAAATAAACCCAGGAAGACACCACGTACCCCTGAGCAGCTGGATCAAACATTCTGGCTCAAAACTCTTTCAAGGGAGCCCATGTTTTCCGTGTTCCTCACAGATAAACTCCACTGAAAGGTTTTACTACAGCTGTCAGAGAAATGAATTGTTTCTAACACTCCTGTATTTTGTTTGGTCTCCTTTTTACAAATTATCCCATATTCAGATGTGGAAGACTTGGCTGTATTTCAGTACTAGTACTTTACATTAAGGGTGAAAAAAAAGTTGGAAAACTTGGGAGAGAAAAATCATGAATTCAGGCTGACAAGTGATGCTGATTCTTTGCTGTATTGTCAGGAGTATGAGATGCATAGAAAACTACTACCTATTTATATAGCAACTTAGCTAAGCACAACATGCTGCATGACTGTGATCTGGTCTGAATATAATTGGCTCATTAACCAAAACCATTTCAACTTGTTCACATTATCAAAGTCAAGAACAAGCACAAATATGAGCTTTGATGAATACATATATATTTATTTTCTACAAGGAGGGTTGATTCAATCAACCATTCTTATTGTTAACATTCAGTTATTTTAAAGCAACCTTTTCACGTCTTAAACAAAACAGATGCTTTATCAAAATCACTGGCATTTCCTGCCCCTCTTTACCTAGTCTCATAGCAAGTCAGAGGGACTGTATTCTACCTAGCTAACTCAATCTGTGCTTTTGTTTGTCATATGGCTTTCAAAAGACTGTCTGCTGACACATTGGTCTCACTCACTGTGTTTTCTGTGAAAATCAATTTATTACTTGGCATATTTGTCTGACAATCAGGTAATAAAGTAATATTTGGAGCAAAGTATGTGGTGGGATGTGAATATCGCTCTTCTAGCTGAGAGCTGCATAATTGAATAGGAGGAATAAATGAAACACAGAGATCTCCTTCTATTCAGCTCTGGCATTTGAGTCACAATTTGTCAGCTGGGCATCAGCAGGGGAAATTGGTTCCATATTCAGTAATCTATACTTTTATTTGCTAGCAATGGATGCAGCAATCTGTCTTCCGTTCCTCCGCCCTCCCCTGCCAAATCAGGCACACATCCCTACAGGTGTTAAATACAATGACTACAGTTGGTGTATTTCCAAAATATGGCAGATTATGTATATGTGATGCCCAAAGCAACCACAAGAGACAGAAAATTAGGTTAGGATGCAAACTCCCTAAATGGGGTTATAGGCACATAGAATTGACCAAAGTCACAGTCTCTGATCCAGTTAGCCTTGTTTATAGCACTACTGAACCTTGGTGGGGGCCTAAATTCACTATTACTTCCATAATGAGCTTTAAATTTACGTAAGCTTCTCAACCATCTAACTGCAGATGCACCTATTCCCCTTCTAAACTCGAGAGTAATCAATGTTTCCCTAGGAGGACACCTAAACATTGTTTAAAATCTGCCTGAATGGCCCAAAACACAGCACTCTTACACTTGTAAGAGTAGTGAGTAACAAATTGAGGAAGAAAGACTAAAAATATCAGTGGCAGAGGGATGAATGGGCAGCAGGTAAGAGCTTAACTGTGATGCACAGTCCAGAGCAAGTGGAAGATGTATGCAGAGAGAAGAGTTGGTGGAATGCATGGGTGTAGGAAAATAATGACAAAGTAGAAACAAGAAAAAAAATTGGGCTACAGCAGAGATACCTGTACCAGGCTTGAACCTGACATACACAAGTCAAGTTGAAAAAGCTGTGGTCAAAGCCTCAGCGTTAACTACTTAGCAAAACTTCACTGCACCTGTAGCTGTGACGGTATCTACGAAAACTGCTCATAACTAATAGCATAGACAATAGTTGTATTTTGTTTGTGTATATAAATCTGCAGCAAAAGCACTAGTTGTGTTGGCGCTACACTTCAGAATAGGGGAGGCAGAACTGATCACTGTTGTATTCAACATATATGCAAGCATTTTGTTATCACTGAAGGGAAATACACTTCTATTGCTTGTGTTTGGTCTTCCATTTTGTTGCTAATTCTATGGCTTCTGTTTGGCCCACTACACACTGGCCTCAAAGCTTGGATATTGTTTGGTAGCAAAACAGTGCCTGTTCTGCAAGAAGCGCTGCTCTGCTGGATGCAGAAGACTGTCTAGATGACTGATTCCCTCACTCAGCAGGGAATACTGATTCCCTCTGTGAAGTTTCAATAGCGATCCTCACCAATTTATTCTGCTTGTTGACGAGGTCCACGCTAACCCAGAAGTCATGGATCAAACACAGAACATAGCCCAAAAGGAAACTGTTTGAAGCGATACCTATAGCCATCAGCAGAGCAAACAGCCTGGCTCCAAGTACATACTGTGTCAGCTGTAGTAAATATGCTTGGGATATACTGGTAAGATGAGAATGATCTCTGAACTAAATTGGTAGATAAATGAAGAAACAGTCTTTAAAGGTAGGTAGGTCAATGGTTTCAGTTAGCATTTCCAAAGATGAGCTTATGTCTATACTTTATCATAAAGAAGCTCTTTCCTATACTAGTATTTGGAAAGACTGAATTAACCTCTGCAACTGAGTGGTATGTTTTCCACGTCTGAAAGTCCATCTAAGTACCTCTCATTCACCATCTGACTGGCCAGCCCTCTGACTGGCTAGCTACCTGCAGACTGCTTCTGGGAAATCTCACTTTCATGTCTGAATGTCTGGAATAATTTTCAACACATCAGAAGGTCATTTAAATCACTTTCACAGTTAACATAAAAATACAGTTACATATAAAATACAGATAATAACCCCTCTTTCTGTCCTGGAGGTCCAACACTGAAGTAAAGCACTGCTTAAACTAGGCCACATGCCAGATTGAAACCTAGAATTGTAGGGTATATGTATATTTTTCTACAGAATTGAAAAAAAAAAAGTTTTTGAGTCCTTTGATACAAATCTACAGTACTTGTACACAGACCCTAAGGTCAACACTTCAAAAAAAAAGCCTCTGCAATCTAGAGGTAAATCCCAAACTCAGTTAACTGGCTTTCAGAGATAACTAGCCCCCACTGAATTCAGTCAGGATGTTGATGGGAAAACTCACCCAATTAAGAGCTTGAATATAAAGGTAGAATTCCAGCTTTAGGCACCTATTAATACTTTTTTTAAACCTTAGCCTAAAATACGTTGCATGTAGTTCTGCTCTTGTGGGGTCACATAGTCTATGTGACACCTTCTCCAGTCTTTTGAAACTGTTTTTCACTGCCTGTTTTCCCATACCAGACAGATGTTTTGATAAGCAAATGTGGGATTATTACATTTGTATTTTTAATTCTGTAAATCAGTTACTAAAACAACTATTTGAAGGTGATATTAAGCACACACTACCTTTTCCCAAGTGAATTGTTTTCAGTAAGTTGTAGTAAGGCACTGCTTATCCACTGCAGTATTTTGTAGCAGCGGCTTCAGCTTCTTACAGTACAAGCTGCCGTGCGATTTTCATTTGATGTATTTGAAAGCAGAACTCTCACTCCTTTCCTGTCGGGAACTGGGATTGTGCCCTTCCCTACCAGAGGTATCTGAAGGGAAAGTCTTCTCTCACAGTTGTTTAAATAAAGACAATGTCTGCTCGTGACGTCCCCTTCTCCCACAGATACAAAAAGAACCCCAAACCCTGAAAAGTTTCAGAAAACTATTATAGAAGACTACAAAGAGAGTCTGGGCCATGTCTTCACCAAACTTTGTGCAGCTCTGATTTGCTCCTTCTGCCACAAAGGAAAGGAAAACGTGACTTATTCTGACAAGCTAAAAGGACATTAGAGTAATTCAGTGTGAAGTATTGCTATAGAAAACTAAGAAATCCTATTTCAGACAAACAAATATTATCAAACATTCAGGACAAAATTCTGCACTGACTTCTGTAGAAAACTTTTGCACTGGCAGCATTTGAAAATCAATTAATTTTGATTTCTGTTACGGATAAGCTGTCCTGGGAATATGTACCAGCTCTCAAAATAAACAGATTAGTCCAGTATGTTTTAAATCCCCCCAAATCACTGTGTACATCCCATATATCTATTCTAACTGCTGTCCAAAAAATACCCCACAAAATCCTCCCATTGAAACTATACAACAATATCAAAATGCAAAATTTCCCCTCTCTTAGACAAATAGAAGCAGCAGAGATCATCTCCTAATACGGCAATTAGTGAACATATGCAGCACCCTGCATTGGTTTTCTTGATGTCATTGAACTGAAGCTTTATTTATAAAGCAACTCTCTCATTCGTTTGTTGTGAAATAATGAGTTACAGTAAAGAAATGCCCAAGTCTCCCTCGATCTTTTTACACAAACACTCTCAATAAGAGATTTTTAAATCTGCCTTTCTTCATAAACCCTCTATGAAGTATTAGAATGTGCTAGTCAACCTGTTCTGAGCAGGGTGTCAGATCAAATGACCTTCAGAGACCCTTTTCAACCTAAACTATAATTATAGTACCAGGTGATTTATTTCCACCTGGTAGGGTAGCACAATGGAATAAGGCTCCTTCTCGCCTGTTTATACAAAGCTTTGATCAACCACAGCAGTATACGCGGGCCCTGTGCTATTTAGATGTGACTATTACTATTGATCCTATAGTTAGGACAAAAGGAAATAGGGAAAATAACACAGAATTGGATATTGGATACAGGATGTCAATTATCCACAAACGCCAAACTGCCTCACACAGAACCAATAAGCTTCAATTTAATGCTTGCATCTCTGTACAAGAGTAATTTCTCCTCCCTTTATATAAGGGCATAGAACATATATTATGAAAATGCTTTTTGTTCATTCAACTATTTATACTTTTCACTTTGGCCTTTTCTTTTTTTGAACGCACACATAGCAGGGCATAGGAGGTAGGGTGCAAATGGATGCACTTGGGACTCTGGGAAAAAAGTGAGCATTTTTACATATGAGTGCTCTCCCATTAAAGTAACAGCACTGTTCAGGAACAGATACATAACTCAAGTTGTTTGGTTAAGTCATTATTTCCAGATTTTTCTTGTATTTACAACTAGTGAAAAAACAGCAGGGATTATATTCAATGTGTTGGACTAGAAAACTACTCCAGTTACAGCTTCAGTAATTACAGGAACTCCATCCCACATCCATATTACAGAATAGGGGAAAAAATTAATTCTCAAAGGAATTAAGTTTAAAGCCACATATTATTGAATTCACTTCTTTTATTCCTTTCAAGTCAGTATGAAAGCTTAGTGAGCTTATCCGATTTTAATATCTAATCATTAGATAGAGAGAAGGTGAATCAGGCTTTCAGATGTTAGCAGTAGGGAACGAAGGGAAAAAAGGAATACCTGTCTTTAATCTATGCATACATATGCTATTAATATCAAGGGCAAGAAGAGTTAAAAGGTAGTCCATAACCACAAACACAGGACAAAAATAGCCATTTTGAAAATTCAGATATATTTGGATGGCCATTTACAATGATATTTAATACCGAGGAGAAATGTGCGCCAGTTAAAGAACTTGTATAGGCCAGTGTTCTGATTTTAAGGGTTAGGAACATTCATCAGAAATGCCAGCAAGAGATACAGGTCTACATGATGAAATCATATGCAGAGTTTCCTGCCTTTCTAGATTACTACTGTCCATTTTTACCTCCCCTTTACATTTTTCATTGTCCCTATTCATGACTGCTGGTCTACCTGAATGTGGGTGGTGGTCATACTGTGGGAATCAAATTACACCTCTCTACTGAAAAAAGAAAATGGTGTGAAAGGATCAAAAGAGCAGAAATCTCTACTGGTTGATTGCAACCGAACATATACCTATATTGGTACTCATCACTCTATGAGCTAAAACAACTCTTCTAGCAAGAAATACCCACAGATTGTACCATAACCCAAATCTTCAAAAGTATTTAGATGATGGAACTTAATATACTTTCAAAATCAAGGGCCTGTAGACAAGTATAAAAATGATGGTCTTTGACAGCAATGCAGTCTCATTCTCTGATTTAGAAATGCTTGTTCCCACCTGGATTGGTATTGATACTAAAAAAGAGGAACTTTATAAGAAAGGTTATAATAAAAGCTTCCATCTGTCAATTGCTACAGAATGTAGTATTTGAGCAACTACCCATGCAAACTTTTCTGTCCAACCTGTCTGCACAACTTTACAGAGATTGTCAGTCCTTGCACTGACTGCTTAGGATTAAAAGAAGTTGTCAGCCTTCCACATTTGCATGCACAAAAGAAAATTTATTCCATTTCTTGCTTTGCCTCCTAGCATTAATTCTTTCAGATACTTCTACTCATGAGCAGAAAGAATCTGAGTAGGGATCATTTGTCTTGACATATACGTATCTGCTAAAATCTACACAGAGACAATCCATCAGTCTAAGACAAAATTTAAACTGTCTGTAAACACTGCCATTCTATGATTCTATCCTTCAAAACGTTTCTCTAGATCACCCTATAAAGAAGTCCTGAATGCTGAAAATTTGCAAGAGCAATTGTATGCAAGTATTCTATATGATAAACTTTATGCATTTAACAAGAATAATGAACGTTGACAAACTTTAACTACAGGCTTCTACTGTTTTTAAATTCAATGGAAGTTTTCTAGATAAAGACAACATTCAGACTAAGAAAGTCTCATTGATTCCAACAAGTTGAGTTGATCTTTTAAGCCTTTTCAGGGGTGTCTCTTTACATTTCAGAGTAAGTCCCAAACTAACGTCTTATAAATTCAGACTTATTACTACCCAGCTGTTAAAGTTGTTCTAAAAGTGACAGTTTTATGACACTGCAAAACTTACATCATCTTCTGGTTTTTACTGTCTCTGCTGACTATTTAGTTCGTTCTACATCTTATGGAAACTTTTACCCCGTTTCAGCATAGGTGAAAAGTAAAACAGACATGGAAACAGGTTCAAATGTTTCCTCATACTACTTGAGAACAGTGACTTTAAAAAATGATGTGGTTTTTTAGGGTATAAGAATAAAACACATACATAATCTGTAACATATATTACAAACACATATTGCATATATATAGCTATATACTATATTCATGCATTTTCTAAGAAAAGAAACAAATAATTTAAAAACAGTGCAGCTGAAAACATTTCATAGAATTGCTTTGAAACATGCAAAATGAAGGTGTTAAGGCGAAAGAACAATCCCTCACTATTTTCCCTTGCACACTCCAAAGATACCAGAGATTTCATTTCCTTCTCTCTCTTCAGGATCTTTTAACTGTCAAGCAAAAGCATTTGGGACCTTTGCAGAAGAAAATCAGACTTTTTAACACAATAGTGTTTTAATTGGAGCAAGAGACCTGTGATTCTGTTCCTATGTATGTCACATATGCTGTAACATTCAGTAAGTCCCAAAAGAGGCATTTTCTGAAGTGAGTAGCGGTAGTGAGTTCCTTAAATTGTGAACATCAACTGTGACAAACAATGCACCCAGTTTCAGAAGTACTTTCAATCTCTAACAGTACCAAAAGGCCTGCAGGTAGCAGAGTGAATAGAAATGACACACTTTAAATTAGTTTCTTGGCTTATCTATATGTAAACATGAAAATAATTATGCTTAATTATTTTGTAAAGGAAGTTCTTGGGGAACATCGTATTTCACTCAGGTAAACTGAGATCAAAACATAGCATACTTTTAAAGAGATGGGTACATGGAAATAAAATGCTCCTTATTGCTTGACAGTAACATATGAGGTAGAGGCACTTTTAAATTCTAAGCCAAATGAAAAGCTACCAGCATCACAGGCTCTTTAAACCTGTTGTTTGTGTTAGTATTAGGCCATGGTAAAACTTTTCCATTAACCTGTGCTCCTTAGATTCTAATTCTGCTGCTGAATCTGTTGTAGATCTAATGTTACAAGAAACAAGGATTTCATCCTAGGTCTTTACAGGAACAAACAAGCAGTACATGCTCAAGGCCAAATTAAATATTTATTAATGAATTGTAACAAAGTAATTAGTGTCAAATTAGAATATACTGGAGATTTGATTAATAGTTAATTGTCTTTACTCACCTGGGAGTCTGTTGTTTCTATATTCTCTGCCAAGATAAAAATATAAGAGGAAAAAAGATTGCACATTGCATTGGAATGATACATAATTTTTGAAGGTTTCCATTAATTGAAGAAGACAGCAGATCTACGAATATATACTTACATATAAATAAAATATGCATTTTACTAGCAATCCTGAAAGTTGCATCCTAATTTAAAGCAGGATCACACCTAGGATTCACCTCACCTAGTTTCTAGATTGCTAAAGCTAAACATCTATACTAGTTTAATGGGAACAGGAGTTTAAATAACTAGTTTAGGCTAGGTTTCTGAACAGACACGAGGTTAAATAAAAAACTAAAATCCAAAAGCCATTCATGTCAACAGCTTATGGGGAAAGGTAGTAGGAATTTAGAAGCCAGGGATAAGATAACAAGAATTTAGGAAACGACAAATTATCACAAAAACTCAGTAAATGTGAGCCACAAATTGTACAACTCAGCAAGGATAACAATGAAAATAGGAGCCTGGCTTTAACAAATATGTGTAATCAAAAAGTCTAGATCTCTGGGAGTGTCCTAGACTTGAATTGGGCTCTTAATTACAGAAAATTAGGATTTGAGATTTAGTCTGGTAAAATCAGATTTTATCTCCTGCTCCCTCCTCTTTGAATTTATCTAATGAAAATCAAGAGAAAGAAAACAGTTAACCAGTGCTAATGAGCTACAGATAACCAGTAAGAAGAGAAGAAGAAAAGCAGGCTAATCACGGTCACTTTTTCTATTTTTTCAGGCAAAATAATGGATCATTTCTGCCCTCAGATGGTACTAGAGGGCACTATAGATTCAAAACATCTGCATAGTTAATGGATGTGCTTGTCCTGTTCTCGAGCCAGAATAATTTAAAAAAAATATAACATGCAAGTGATGCCCATGTTCCCACATCATTTTCTATTACAAAAAACCAGTCCAACAGAGAATGGACTGAACAGGAAGTGGCAAGATAGTGCACATGATTTGGAAATTACAACTTTCAGAAACTTCACAAAAGACTAGAGATTTAAGTGGCAGATGCTACAGGTAACCTATTTTTAATTCTTTCCTCTAGCATCTCTCAATGGGGAATGTCCATGAAAATATATACAAAACCACAGATGAAGATACGTGATACGTTTTTGTAGCATATATCTTGAGATCAGTTTTCTCATGTCTTAGTACTTTGCCTGTTTGAAGACTTTTTAATAAGGTTTTGGCAACTCTCATTAAAGCTAAGTCCTATGTCTCTTGAGATTTCTATGTTTTCTTTTGTACTAGAGTACCTTTTAATATTGCTGGATTTACCAAAATATATGCAAAAGATAATTTGTCAAAACTGACACGGTAGGTCAATAAATAGTTTCACTCAAAGTTTGTGGATAGATGAACAAATTCTGGTATTCACTGCTGGAAAATCATTTGGGAGGTCACCTTTTAGATCATTACTGAACAGGTTAGGAACAAGAGCAAAAGAATGAACATTTATTTTTAGTCAGCTGATATAAGCATAACTTCTCATTCACATCTGTAACTATTCACATCATATGCTTGCTTCCTAAAAAAAGGTGTAAATCCGAATGGCACTTTGTGTTTATGAAATTCTTTAAAATAAGGGTTCAGATAAAATATTAATTTTGCCTGTAACTTCTGTTTCCACATAAATAAGGTACCTGCTTTGTTCTCTATGCAAATCCGCAATAAATTCACTAACAGCAAGACATTAAAGAAAACAAAAATATTGAGCTCCATATTTCACCTTCCTAGTATGTAGGAAAGTAGACTTTATGAAATATCAGCAATAGGTTTTAAAAGTATGAGATGTATACTTTATCTGTCTTCACTATATCAACTTCTTGTGTAAAAGATTAAGGTTTTGTTGGACATTTACAAATAAGTGTAACACATGCACACATTCTGCATGTCAGAAAAAGAAGCAAGAACATCTCCAGAACCAAATTCTATTGCATGAAAGCATTCAGACACAGGATTTCAGTCTTGTGTAATGAAATCTTTTCACATAGTGGAGACTCCCTTTGCTCGAGACGTCTACTCAATTTACTTAGTCATTGTAAGCTTCCTATACGGACAGCGGAGAAAGGCAACTTCAAGGGATGATTCAATTCATTAAAACCATAAGGTATTTATTGACCACAGTAGCTGTTTTCAAGCATTTTCATTTTACCAAGTACATATTTAAACATGTTGAAACAGGTTTTTACTCTCCATCTGATTTTGTTAAATGGAGACAGTCCAGAGATTGCTGAGGTTTAAGATGCTGAAATCCAGTGTCTGGTCTACAGAAAGCACAGAGTGATTTAGCTTCCCATTAGGCATGATAGGCATCTGAACCTCGGGAACGTGAATCTACCAGCCCTATGCATGTCAAGAAAGGAAGGACTATGATCTATTCATTCACGTAGTTACTAAATTTGACAAAGAATTTTAATTAGAGAGCATTTCTAACAAAACAAATGCTAAAAGAACGTTCAGTACACCCTCTTCTTTTTTGTTTTTGTTTTGTTTTGCTTTGTTTTGCTTTTGAATCAACTGAAGTGCCTCAAGATGTAGCAGCATACAGGAATAAGCCCTTAGAAAGATATTTTTACAGGTGAGAGGTATTAAATACTTTTCCAAATTCAGAACTTAAATCTTTGGAGAAACTCATATTTGCAATCAGATCTCATTCAAGTGTACATGTACTGAGAGATGTTAAGCATCACTGAAAACTGGGACATTTATTCAAGCGCTTAATTCCAAACAAATATTCTTACAGACCTTTGACAAATACAAATGCTCAAAATATTTGAGTTTGGTCCTTTCATGGACCAACATGAACAGAATTGGGATGGAGGGAAACAAGATAAATATCATTCACAGCATTTTGTATAGCAGAAATTCTGCTTTATCAATGAACAGCTTAAAAAAAAAAAAAGTTTAAAATTAGGTCAGTGAGGTTTGAATGCAAATTTATGCTCTATATTTTATAATCGTATAATTTTTCTGGCAATAAGAAGACGGCAAAGCAACAACTTCTGTCTCAGCTTCTCTCTGATCCAAATTAAATTTCCCAATAAGTATCAGAAGCAGAGGACAGTTTCATAAACGCTTGAACTTTTACGAAATTATCCCGCTATTGCCATCTTGTGGATGACCCGCAGCATGATGCTGCTTATTTTGCATCTCTTTTTCCTCCTGCCTTGTGGAGAAATGTTTTCTGATACTCCAGATTGCCATGGCAATCCATTACCTGAAAGTTATAAAAGAAAGTTCTTCTAAGTCAAAAGAATTGACTTTATTAATTTAAATGAACCAATTAAAGAAAAGGAAACCTGTTTCAATAAATGGGTTACTTTTTCCAAGTAAGATATTGAACACTACTAGTATACAATCTGAATCATAAAAAATAGCAATTGTGCCATAAAAGTGGCTTTAATTACATTTGTATAGTTCCTTTTTTATTAGAGGATTGAATTTTTCTGAAGAAGAATGATCTATTGTTTAAGGCATAAGGCTTATGTAAATCATGTATCTATTCAATGTCACAAAGACTTGAAGATAATAGTTTTAAATATAAATGTATAACAGATTGTGTAAAACTCAGATACCACGATATCTGACGGTAGGAGCCATATAATGCAGAAAAAAGCTTTTCAGCAATGTAATGTACTTATTATTTTTGTTCTCACATATAATATTCTTATAAAAATGAAATATAGCTACATTTTTTCTCCG
>NW_009628464.1:0-4998 GCF_000690535.1 Cariama cristata
AGTCATCTGGGACCTTCCCAGTTAGCCAGCACTGCTGGCAAATGATGGAAAGTATTCAGAGGCTTTTGCAGTTTCACTTACAAAAATAGTACCTCCCTACAACGTGGATGCACTGTGAAGAGAATTGAAGAACAAAATTATCACTGAAAGTTTCTTAGGTTCTCTCTAGTGAGGGTCTTATAAAATAAACAGAAGCATTAACATGCCTAGTTAGTTGTAACTGGTGTGGTGTTCTTGCTGTTGGTCTATTTTGGTAAGTTGGTGACTTCAATCTGATCAGCTGATTGCTTTCTGTTGGACATTTTTGTAAAGACTTTTGGTATTTTATACTTTATAGAAATTCAGACTGCACCTGCTACAGGTACTATGCATTTGACTCCTTCATTGATCGATTTTTCTCTGGCACACACTCCTAAGAGAAGTCAAATCTTTTCAATCCATCATGAGCTGCTGTAAAAATTGGCTTCATAGAAGTCTGCACTTTCCGCTAGAGACACTTAGCGCTGAAGAGAAAAGGCAACAGCTGTAAGGAGCACACTGCAACCAAAGACTACGCTCGTCATAAAGACATGGAAGAACAATTTTACAAAGCTTCTGTGCTGTTTTTTAAAAGGATCATATTTTCAAACTTGGAGCCATAAATATTAGGTACTTCAATAAAGCACCTTCAGTGCTCAATACCTATAGCACGCATGGAAACTTGTATTTTCTCTAAAATTCAGTCTACCCATAATTTGGCTGAGCAAATACAGAGCGATACATCTAACCCAGCTCTGAAAAGTTGTGCTGTGCTATACAATACATTTCCAGGTTAAAACGGGACACTTCAAAACCCTCCAGCTATACTGAAATAGAAGCTATGCCCGTTGAGATCCCATTATTGAAAGATTCCTTTCCTCTTCCTCCCCCTCAACCAATCCACCATCTTTGGAAGCATGGACGCCATCCGTTCTGGCCACCACTGACTACTAATGGAGCAACATCGGTGCATTAATGATCGCTTTGATGAAAATACCCTGATATTCAGCTTACGGGAGCGACAAGGAGGGCAGGAGCCCCAGTTCTTCCCCATGGTCCCCCCCAAACATGCACATCACTAGCTGCCTAATGGCACATGTGGGCTATGCTACTTGCTGCAGTCAGAGCTCAGCACCTACCCATCACCTCCACCGCCACATTTACAGCATCGCTTTTATTTAGATTAAATAAGAATTTAATGAGACTCATCGCTTAGTGTTTGGAATTTTGGAGGGTGGAAATGTCAAGGATGGCCAACAAAAACAACAGCCACCACATGTCCTGGAAGAAGGACATGTCTGAAGAAGGACAAGTCTGCTGACCAGCCTCCCCGACGGGAAGCAGGCAGGGCACTAGCGTCTCTAATTCAGTTCATTTGTGATGCTTTGTAAAAACGGCTGTCCAAACTTAGGAGAAAATCTGAAGGGGTCTTTAACTCCTACCTTCAATTAAATTTGCAAAGTCTTAACAAGAAGGAATGAGGCTCAGATGGGACAGTTACAGTAATAATAATTAGTTTCACAGAGCTCCTTAAACCCATAAAAATTGAGAGGCCATTACAAAATGGGAATCACTTGACTTTACATGACCTTTATAAGGGAGGTGAGTATTGCTTTGGAAAAAAAAAAATTAAAAACTGATCTATGAATCACTGTGTTAGAGGATATGATATTTTACTGTTTATTTAATCAGAAGTAAACTGAGAACACATCACAGTTCTGAACTAATGAAGGCTTTGAAGACGGTGGCTGAGTCACTTAAAGAGCAAACGAAAATTTCTGGCTCGTTAGAGATCGATTTAACAAATACTAACTTGTAGTTCCTCCTCACAGTGTTAGTTTCTGACTAAAAATGGTTTCATTTTGGAATTCAGCGCAATACGTAACTATAAATCAGAAAAATAAGGTGCAAGAACATAGGTTCACAAACTAAAAATATCTCTATGTCTACTTTCTTCATCTGGACAACAATAGATTTTCTGGAAACCTCTGGAGTAGGGTGTACTCTACTGGTAGGCAAAGAACAGTAATCTTCTGCTACTGAAAATAAATCTCAGTTGCATTTCCAATATTAAATAATGGTATTCAGGATGTTTTAAATCAAATAGGCATTTTTTCAAGTTTATGCCAAAACCCAGCAGTATCGAGAACCGTCATGGTTTAACCCCAGCTGGCAACTAAGTACCACCAGCTGCTCGCCCCCCCTTGGCAGTGCGATGGGGAGGAGATGCAGAAAAAAAGTAAAACCTCTTGGTTGAGATAAGAACAGTTTAATAATTGAAATAAAATATAATAAGAGTAATGAAAAGGGAGATAAAAAAAAGAGAGAGAGAAATAAAACCCAAGAAAGACAAGCGATGCACAATACAGTTGCTCATCACCCGCTGACCAATGCCCAGCCCATCCCCAAGCGGTGATCAGCCCCTCCTCGCCAACTCCCCCAGTTTCTGTACTGGGCATGCCATTCTACGGTGTGGAATATCCCTTTGGGTGGTTGTGGTCAGCAGTCCTGGCCGTGCTCCCTCCCAGCTCCTTGTGCACCTCCTCACTGGCAGAGCACGGGGAACTGCAAAGTCCTTGACTTGGAGTAAGCACTACTGAGCAACGACTACAACATCAGTGTGGTATCAACATCATTCTCATGCTAAATCCACAACACAGCTACTAGGAAGAAAACTAACTCCATCCCAGCTGAAACCAGGACAGTGTCTCGAGCAAGCATGTGTAAGTAGAACTTCTTTGGCGGTAGAGCTTGGCTGCAGTGATGCACCAGCTATTGTCAGACCAGTGAGGCTGATGTTAAATATTAGGCAAAACCAAGACTGTCCACGTGGAAAATTAAGTTGTGCTTAGCATTTTATTCACTTCTGTATTCTAAAGTGTGGTAAATCTTCCAGTTTAGACAATCCATTGGACATGGGCTTTCATCTGCTTTATTTCAAGTGCTTTCTTGAACATGGCAAGGACCAAAAAAAGCCTGAGCAGTAAGTCCAGCACGCATTGTCTAGACCATTTTGGTAATCATCAGTCCCAGTTTTATCATGTCATCTTACATGGCATGGAAACAAAAGGAACAATCAGCATCATATTTAGTGATAAGAACAGGTGAAAAATAAGATGTCTCCAGTCCAGCACCTGGTCTGTGTTCAGCCTACAACTTTACCAGTTGTGAATTAATCATTCACAATGTGTACTGGGGGGGTGTGCAATGCATCTGTGTGATTTACTGACCTTAATGTCATTAGAATTATTTTCAAATGTTTTCGTATGTTGTTCCTTAGGGATTAGTTGCCTTGGGAATCGCCTGTATTATTTAACATTATTTTCCCTACTGGCACAGCACGATCTTGACAGATAGCCTTAAATGGTGCAGAGGTGGGGGTAGTGTACTTTTTGACCTTCAGTCTGATACTCTGATTTAACAAAACTGTCATGATATTAAACATAAGTAATCCTTCCCAAGCTTACAGCCAAGCCTGTGTCAAAGGATCAAAGTTTATGCTATTCTGTGTCTTCAGCAGAAAAAATAAAGCTAGCAGGAGCTAAAAACCAACCTGCATGGCGCTGAGGGGTACGTACAGTGGCAAAGCACTTAACCTGGATATGGCATCTGGGCACGAACGCTGCCTGTAGTTCTCAAAAAATCATTTAGTTTTGTTGTCTTGCCGTATTGTATAACTGGAGTCCATGTGGTTCATACAGATAGGTGCGCTAATAATAATAATAAAGTGGGAATACCTTGTTTCCAGAAATCAAGATATGAAAACGGAGGAAAATGAACACATTTTCAGCTTTTGGGGGTATTTTTGTGTGTTCATTTCTAAAGGGGGCAGATGTGGTTTGGTAATATCTTTAAGTAGGTGGCATTCTAAACTGTCCCAGATTTTAATCGAGTTTAGTGCTATCACAATTTCTATGACGAATTTCATGGAGTGGAGGCATTGTGTCCTGCCATTACTGTTCAAGTGTACTTACAAGGGCTTTTTGGAGCACCAGGTTTTCCACATACTAATATTACTATTATTCATTTTATGCAGGCTTTTGTTTAGTGAAGAGATAAAAGTATTTGTTATCCAGCAAAGCAGGCTAATTTGCAATTATATGTGGGAGACCCACTGTAAATTGCTGAACAAAAAAAGCAAACATAATAACAAATAACTAAAGCATCAGTCACAAATAACACAGTGTACTTCATTTATTTTAGCAACAGTAATTTTAATTCCTTCATAATTGACTTGTAAATTAGCTTCCTTTTTAAGGAAAAAATGTACTTCATCTGTTACTATCTGGGTTTAGTACTTGGCTACAAAAAAACACCAGAGAATTAGGGTAAAACTGATTACTTGCTCTACTAAGAGTAAGTCTACCACTTTTTCCTCGTGATGGCGTGAAGGTAGTTGTTATTAGCCAAAGGAACTGGTCTCCTAGCTGTAAAGGTTCATTAGATTCTCTCAGAGTTCTGGGAGAGAAACATTAAGGCATTCTGGCGGTGCTCTCATTATGCAAATAACTAAAACGTATCTGATCTAGACAGAAGCCACACAAACTGCATTTTTTGATGTTTATTGATTATTCTTTACGCTACCTCAAAACAGCAAATTAACTCAAGGTTTTGGCGGTACTAGACCTTAAGAATCTGGAGGCCAAGTGTCATAAACTACTGGGTTCCAGCTACAATATCGTCCAGCGTGGAGTTTAGCAACCTCCTGGTTTCTGCGGATGCCAAAGCAGCACCCTCACCACCATATTGTTCATACACCGTTCAGACCATCTCTGAAGCACTGCTTTGCCAGTCTCCACAACAGCCAGGAAACTAAGCAATGGCACAGAAAAGCCGTGAGCTGCTTCCCCTAGAAACATCTGCCCCATGCCTGGCCATGTTTACGAGGCATTTGGACAATGGCCTTAATAATACGCTTTAACTTTTGGTCAGCCCTGAAGGGGTCAGGTCAAGAGAGCCCGAGCGAGCCGGGGCACGAGT
>NW_009628465.1:0-866 GCF_000690535.1 Cariama cristata
TTCCTTTCGTATCTATGCAAGTGGTACTTAGAATGGGTACTATGATTGTGCTAATACCACCAGATAGCAGATTTACAGAGACTACAGGTCCTAAATAAGACATGGACTGCATTGTAAGAAGTGTAAAAAGTGCACAGCGGTAAACCTATTATTCTTGACAAAAGGCGTTCAGGGAGAATTGCTGCAAAATGTACTTAATTGAGTTCCAAATGGTATTCGCAAATTCATACTATGTAAGAAGGATTTTTTAAGCAGTAAAACTTTGCATGCCTAGCTCTGTGTTCGCTCATTTTATACACGTGCTCAACTGGAAGTATTAGTGTCCTGACTAAATGCCGTTACCACCTCTTTTCCTCTAGCTGTAGAAATATGCCTTTGAGAAAGTCAAGGATGGAATAGAAATAAACCAGTAGACTAAATGCTTACTAGGAGTAAGGAAAACATATATATCTGAAGTAGAAGGATGCATGCTTAAAAGTTAGTAATTTTGGAAACCATTATTTAATTTAAAATTTTCTTCATTTACCAGGGCTGTTGTAGGGCCATGGAAGTGTAGAATTAACAAAGAATCACTTAGATAAACTTAAAAACCGAAGATCTGTTTTCATACTGAGGACTTAAATATGTTATATCAGTGCAGATAATAATAGAATGATAAAATATTTTAGGTTGCTTTAAACATTTCCCCGGGTCAGCCTGCTACTCAAGAGGTAACAGGCAGACCAGGTTGCTCAGGGCATTGACCAGTCAAATTTTGAAAATTTTCGAGGATGGAGATCCCACAACCTGGCTGGAAATCCGTTGCAGGGGCTGACCAACCTCACTATGAAGATTTTCTTCTTATATCTAATCCCAGTTCTCCTTAT
>NW_009628466.1:0-3483 GCF_000690535.1 Cariama cristata
AGAAGAGCAACTGCCCCTCATGATTCCTTAGCTTTATACTGGGTAAGACATGGCTGGGACGGAATACCTAGTTGGTCAGTTTTTGGTCACCTGTCCTGCCTGCACTCTTCTGCAGGTGTGACCCTTTTACGACTTTTTACTTGTTTAACAAAGGGGGGCCAGCGGTGGCCTTGGTTCTCATGGGGATAAGTATAAACATGGGCCATTCTGCATACCAATCCTACTGATACTTCAGTTAACAACTATAAACATCGAGCGTTACCAAGTCTGAAAGCAGACGGTGTCTGAAAAACATGTAGCTGTACTTTCAGAAAGTGCAGTTACTCAGAAGAAACGTAACTGAAAGAAAAACTCCTGAAAGGAGAAATAGTGCTGTTCTAGCGAAACCAGGACAGTTAGCCATTAATGCCTCAAAGGCATTAATACTGAACGGTATTAACAGTCTGTTTTCACTAAGGATCTACTTCATGAGTATTGCTGAGTTTTCTTTCTGACATTCTTAAACAAACTTAAACAACAATGCCTCCTTGCATCCAATTCTGTGCTAGAGGATCTTGTGTCCCATTTTCATATGTGTCCAAACCCTGACTGAACAGTAACTTTGCTCAATGCTCTAAATCCAAAACTGCTGTAAGAATAGCCTGATTTTTCTATTCTATAATATTGTAAAATTAATGCCTAGAAAAGCCCATCACCTAGCAGCAGTATAACCAGAAAACTGTTTCAATGCATGTGTCAAATCTTGCAAGAAAGAATCGTGATTTGGGAATCCACTAAAGCAATGTAGAAGAACATGACACGTAATGTCATGCCGGAGAAATTTATGATTAATTCCAAGATCAGCCTGACTGAGTATCACTCTAGGAACAAAATAAAAGCCTCAGTATATGTATGAAAAAGGATAAAATTAGGAATGTATACCCTTCTGTTTTACGAAGAGCTGGACATCTTACCCTGGACAGCTCAATGAATGCAAATGCCCATATGAAATGTGCTACTACCTTTATTCCCAGAACAGTAAATCCAGTACGAAACTGTCTGAGGGTTCTCACCTATCATTCAGCCACAAAAATTTATTATAGAAAGCTTGACTCACATCATAATGTTTCTTTGGTGATTTTCTGTACACTTAATAGACCCACAGAATGGATATGATGATACTAGAAATTTACATGGAAAATAAATATTCTGTCATGGTAAAGATTTATGAGGATTTCAGCAATAGCCCTTAGAAGTTTTACCAGAAAAATGCAGTTGTTGCATGAAACTAACATGTTCCCTCTCCACAGAATAATGGTTACTTAGTCAGAGATCCTTTTCTTCTTCCATTTTTCAGGAGTAATAAGATTGAGTTTCATTTCCTAGAAATTCCAAGTAGCCTGTGAAATTTCTGACCAAGGTAACTCTACCTACATTCTTCCTCAAATACTCGTTATATCCATCTACTAGCCCTTTTCTGATACATGATGAAGGAAGAGTTCTCTTTTATAGCCAGATGTTTTTCGCAGTAAGGTCTGAGTAAACCACTCCCTCTGCTAGCGTAGGATAAAGTCATTACCTAAAAACAGTACAGTCCACTTTGAAAGTAAGTCTTATCATTATCCTGCTTCTGCAGTAGAAGGAGAATATAAGATAATATAGTGACAATTTAGGGAAGAAGGAGATTCAAGTAGCTCACCATGCTTCCTTGGGCATATTATTGAACTAAGAATAGGATCTACCAGAAGTAAAATTTGACTCCTAAAGGCAAGAAATGAGAATTTTTATAGGTATTAAAATTTTAAAAGCAAATTTTATCTAAGCTTATATATAAAGGACTTGAATCTGTGATGGTATTCAGAACATTGAAAGACAGAAAGCTTCTTCGTCTTTTTGAAAGTAATTTTTCAGATAGTATAGTAGTGAAAGACTGAAAAGAAGGATACTACATTTTTTCCTGTGTATTCAACTGTGGAACATGGAAGCCGAGTTGTATAGGAACCATTATTTGCTCTCAGTAGATGGATGAGTGGAAGCCTATCCATCTAGTTAGATAATCTCTTAATTTTAAGGCTTTTTCATGACTTAGATGGCAAATGTCAATTTTGTATATGTTTGCCATGATAGAAGTAAAAAAAACCAAAAACAAAACAACAAAACCTGTTTATACATTTTCAGTAGCATGCCTCTTTAAATTTTCTCTTCTACACAAATACCAAACATCATCTTTTCAGAAGTAGCCTGAGTAATAGCTACGTACTCTTCTACATTAATCCCAAAGAAGGCACCTAATATTTGTCTCCCACTATCATGATGGCTTCTGACTTTTGCCTGACTGCCATTCTCTCCCTACCCTCTCCTCAGGTTTTCAAGAGTGTCCTGTTCAGAGAGTAAGAATATCTCATCTTTGCTGTCCAACTACAACTATATTCATACTAATTACTGCAGGAGCTGGCTCCACTACTGCATTGGCACTTCATTCATATTGTATTCTTTATGGGATACTCACATCTTTAAGAGTGTCCTGACATGGACCATTGCTCAATTCATTTTAGCTTTTCCATCATTAATCTACAGAATCATAGAATCATAGAATGGTTTGGGTTAGAAGGGACCTTAAAGACCATCTAATTCCAACCCCCTTGCCATGGGCAGGGACACCTTCCACCAGACCAGGTTGCTCAAAGCCCCATCCAACCTGGCCTTGAACACTTCCAGGGATGGGACATCCACAGCTTCTCTGGCCAACCTGTTCCAGCACCTCACCACCCTCACAGTGAAGAATTTCTTCCGTATATCTAATCTAAATCTACCTTCTTTCAGTTTAAAACTATTACCCCTTGCTGTATCACTACACTCCCTGATAACGAGTCTCTCCCCATCTTTCCTGCAGGTCCTCTTTAATTCACTTATTTCACTTGCCATCTTCATATGTTTTTCTTACTTTATACATATACAAAGGTACACATGGACAGACAAGTACGCACACACACACAGAGGGGTCCTTTTCTTCATCTAGATTTGGTCTTTCTCCTAAGTCTGACTAACACTGCCTGACAATCCCCTAAACAGATTGCCCTGGGAATCTGTTTAAGGCCCTGGCAAGGCAATACAACTCACTCTACTAACAAAGATAGATAAAAAGAGTTATAGTCACAAGAACATGACAATACACTTATGTATTGTCCTTCCTATACAGCTACTCTGGCTCTTCAGTGCCAGGAAAAACTTAACACAATTTGCTTTCCAGAAAGTGTCAATAATTACCTAGGGAATAAAGGAGTTGGGTGTGTCCTATAGGTCCCTCCTCAGACTGATCATGTGAATGGACTGTGGGGTAAAAACATATTGCAAAACTGTTATCTGTCCCTTGAAAAGTAGAAAATCAGATGGGAACACAACTGGCTGCTCATTCCTGAAACATTCCTGCCATAGTTGTAAGACTCAGTTCAGGAGATGTAAATCTATCTAGGCCATGGTGGAATTAGGGAAGTAGAGGTCAGA
>NW_009628466.1:3514-10569 GCF_000690535.1 Cariama cristata
GAAAGAGTGCCAGAGGAGAAATTATCACTCTTTCAACAGGAGTCGAAAACAAGCATAAAAAAAGGTTCTCACCACGTACAGACCTTGTGATACTGCTCTATGAACTTTGCCAGGGAGGTTTTGCAATCACCTAGAAGGTATTTAATTATCACAAGGTTTGGCACAGCTAAATTTAGCAACCACTGCTCTGTAGCACTTAGTGTCTGAATAGAGATAGAAACATGCACAAACCCTGCCAACTGCTCTCTTGTAGCAAAATTTTACTGGGGAAAAACTGTAAGATGTGGGGAGTTCGTATTTAACTACAGCAATTTGTGCAGTGAATGTATGCTGTTCTGTTAAATAAAAAAAGAAAGAAGAAAAAAAGTAGGATATTGTTTTCCTCTCATTTTTTAAAGGGAACTAGGAAATTTTTAAGCCAGTTTCCTAAAAACATATTTAATCTCATTCTTTTTCTACATAATTTCTCCTTCTAGCTGTCAGAAGCTAGTGGTCCCAAAAGTCCTTCATGTCAAATACTTCTTCTATGCCTCATACAGGGCAGAAGGGGCAAAATCTCCAAATTGTCAAGCTGAAGAGGGACCATTTGAGCAGCTATATAAAAAGCGAGAATGTAATTTTCAATCAACATACTAGGAAAGTTCATTTTTTAGGAAGTATGTCCTATTAAATCAAGACATCTGGTAGCCTCTGTCCCAAATGAATATGTTTAGTAAATCTTGAGAATGTTTAAGTTCTCACAGAGGAACAAAACGAGCAAATCTCAATGTCTTAACCAACTTTTGCTTTCTACATAGAAACTACTGCAGATGAACTGGCACTGTTAGAGATATTCACAGCTGTGAAATGTTACTAGTGCAAAAACAGAGATATAAGTGTAGCATACTGTAGTTGCAAAAATTGTACAAATTGTTCTACTGAAAAGCACTGGTATAAGGTAATATAGTTAAATCTATTTTTTCAGCAACCATCATCATGGTAACAAAACAGCTTTTGTTTGCTTTCTGTGGATGAAAAGTGTGACGTGAAAATAATATGCAGCTGTTTTGAAATTGTTAGAGGAAGTATCTTCCATTTTCCTCCACAAAAAGATGGAGAAGGAATACAAATGTAAATAAATGTCAAACTTCACACATTTAAGATTTTTCTTAGACATCAAGGTGATTATATTGCAAAGAGGTAAAAACATGCAGATTTTAAGGCAAAAGCTCTCTTATATTCTTAGGTAAGGTTATAAAGCAATATTTTTTGTGAGTTTTGTAAGCATGGCATTCACACATTGCATCTTCTAGCTACTACTTGTCTAGGAATAAGGGGAGGGGAAAAAAACCCAGCCACGAAGTATTTAAACAGTTTCAAAAAGAGATTAAATTAACAGATAGAATGTCAATTTCTTGTCTCAAAGCCAATCACTCACCCCGCTTAGCATTTTCAGGAAAATTGAGATTTGATTATTCATGTAAGACTTTTCCTAGAAATTCTTTTATTAAAGTTACTGCTAGTAGAAGTATTATTTTCAATAAACTGCCTAATGGTTGTGTGATTGAGAAGTCTAACCAAAGAAAATGAAATCCATTGAAGAAGTTTGGAACAGACAGCTTACAACAATCTGCTCATGTTACAATATAAATTCTCAACCTAAGAAATTCACCGATGTTTTCTTTGAAGAGGAGGTTATAAAATGCTCCTTAGTAAATATATAAAAGATATAACCAAAATAAATAAAATTAATATTTTAATGAAAATGAAGCAAACTTACATGCATAAAATTAATGTACCTCTGTTAACTTCTGACTTAAAATCCTTTTAGACATAAATGTCTTTCATTTTTACTGCATCATTGTAAGAACAGATCCTTAAAGAAATATTATAGGTTCAAATGTTTCAAACAAACGATACTAAACATGATTTTCCTTTTCTTTTGTGCACAGCACAAAATTTCTTCTGCTTAAAAAAGTCCAGTTTGTAAAATCCCAAATTACAGAGGTATATAAAAAATTATTGCCATGACTTGAAGTCATAAATATTTTATAAATAAGTTTGGTAAGCTGTGGTTCTATTACCATTCCCCATCCACTACTTTATAAATGACAAGTGATGTAAATGTTAATATTTGATGTGATAGACAGATTTTAACAAGTGAGGAAATCCTCCCTTACTCAATGTTCCTTCCCCTCCCCCTCACCTCCACCCCAAGTCTGGCATTAAAATGGCAAATTAGTCATATGAACTATAAACAGTGATCTAAATAGCAAAATATGTAGTTCAAATTAGGAAGACTGGGATTACCATGAATACAGCACAGTTCAGTAACCAGGATAGTCTCTTTTTTACTATTACCTTAGCAGAGAAATTAAATTAGATTTTTATATGTGGCATGGTTAAGAAAGAGAAGATATTTCACATCCCATATCAAAATATCTCCTTAGAAACAGAACTTTGCTTTTTGATCAGATAATTTCCTGGTGTTCATAACTAGTTTTGAAGTTTATACTTCATCATCTTTCCCTGGTGCAAGAATAAGGGGCAGACATAAACCGCAGTCTTTGAAAGAATTGAGCAATTACCTTTTTCCAGGCTCAAGAAAATTTTTTCTGTTGACATAGGTCAATAAATTGTTAAAGTTTTCCTTCACGTAGAAACACTTGTCTCCTACTGTTGTTGCTGTGAAGCATACTCTGGGGTATATGCAGAATTATTTCAGAAACAGTAGCCCTAGTCCCAGCTGGGTATAAAGAGAACTTGACCAAAATATACATACTGCTGCAGAGTTTTTCAATACCAGATTATAACAAATATCTTGCTGCCGGTGGAAGTTAAATTAATCTGGTATTATTATCATAGACATTTTTCTTTAGTCTGTGAATTTTAAACTGCTGCTGCCTGCTATCCAAGCAACGCCCTTGACTGTTTCCTCCTCTCCCTGGTCTCCACTGCTATAGAAATGTTAAGACCTACTCAGAAAAGATAGTAAGGAATAGGTCTTTTCAAAGGCATACCTAGTAGATTCATTAAATCATTTACTTTAGACAAATTGTTACCATACCCAGACATTGCAGCAAGTAGTAAAAACAAACTCGAGCTCTGTCAAGTGGCTAATCTAAAGTCTTGGCAAGTTTGATCTAGAACAGGTACAACAGTTGAACTCAATGATCTTAAGGGTCTTTTCCAACCTAAATGATTCTATGATTCTATGACAATAAGGAAACCATTTTCTTAAGTTTCCCTTCAAATATTTACGGAACCATTAGCATCTGAGAGGGCAGTGTATTTTGCCAGCCTTAAATAGAAAAGTGTATTTATTTATCAATCTCAGGAGCAGGTCAGTTGTCTGCACTATATCGCATTCTCCTTCTGCCTCGATCTGTGTAACAGTTTCACTGCAGATTTTGGTAGTTTCATGCTACAAAGCCCCTCCTTACTTCTTATGGTCTAAATCATACCATAACAGGGTTTCAATGCCATGAAGGTAAATTTAACATGATAATAACAACAATGTGTGATTGTTCCAACACTTGACCAGTGATGGCATGTAACAGTTTGTTACAACATCCAAAAATTTTCCATAGATTCTTTTTTTAATGAAGCTTAAACTCATTACAGCTTTCTTTTGTGTTTGTGCATCACTGTGTAACCCCAAACTCACAGAGCGGCATTCAGGCTGGCCATTTTTCTGCTTTCCAGCATATAGCAGCCATATAGTCTGATCTTGCTAGTATTATCGAGAAAATTAATAGAATATCTCTCTCTATATATAACATATTGCTCTCTTAGACCCCCTTTGGTACTGCATACCTGCATGTCACTGGTAAGACAGAACATCGAAGAACAGTATTGCTAAAGAAACCTGTGGTAAGGATGACCTCACAGTCCCCAAGGAAGGGCCTGTCTCTGAATCAGAGAAAGTAATACAAGCAAGTGAAAGACAAGAATGACTTATGAGGAATATTATCAGAACATGTTGACTGAAAGGCTGGTTTATTTTTTTCCAAGCTTTTCTCTTTCAGGGACTGTTAAGAGTCAAGGATCCCTCTCCCTTTTTTGCTATAGTGGAATTAAGGCAGAGGATGAGGATCTCTTTTCAACTCAAATTAAAAATTTATGATTCAAATGCAAAAATCAGGAAAGCAGAAGAAACATAGTTAAAAATGAGACTGATAGGTTTAGTTGCTGCAACAGTGAAGTTCTGTGCCATGTGAAACATGCTGACCCTCTGGAAAGTCCCAAAGGGTGAGCGCAGAAGAGTGTACATCTTTCCAAGATCCTCTGTCAACTTCATGTGGATGTATGGTTAAGGCATATTAGACAGTATTGTGGTCAAGAATGTAGAGAGGGAAATCTTGTCCTAGATCCCAGTGGCAATAATGAGAATCTAGTTTATTTAACTAGCATTTACTTGCAAATGTAAATATATTGCTGTAGAAGCTTAAATTTAGATACTTATATCTATGGATGTCTCCCACAGCTGGGGCTCTGTTCAATTTCCAAAGCACTGGTAACCAGTGTCACTTGAGGTGGCTTAGGACAGAGATTGATAGGCAAGCCATGGGGTGTACAGAAGACCTGTGCTTTTCAGGAGTGGCTGGTGGAGGCTGGGCAGAATTTGCTAGGGCATCTCAAATGACATGAGTGTGCTACTAGATGGACCACTTTGAACCTGTGTGTGTGTGCACTTCTACAGTAACATTATAAAATGCAAAATGGTATTAGTAAACTGTCTACGACTTTATTCCACGAGTAGTTGAACTGGTTTCAGCGGGACTATTTGCTGATAAAGTTATGGGTGAAAAAAAGTCATTGGATGGCTGAATAATAATTTCAGATTTTCTTCCTAAATGTTGAATGAAAAAGATCACCTGGGCCTCTAAAAAACAAAACCCTGAAAAACTGCATTCTTCCTTACCATTATTAATCATAATTTTCTTAAATATAAGAGACTAATCCAGTCTTACTTTGCATAATTTTGGCCTAAGTGTCTAAAATTGCTTAATTTGCATTTTTTTTTTCTTTACTTCAACATTTAGCTATAGATTCATTACCACAGTCTACATTTTTTTTGTGATTTATTACAAACATTTGGAAGATGGCACATACTTTTAATAGATCTAAGAAATCCAGTTTGTTTGGGTTACTTGTTTATATTTTGAGTTTATTTTTGTGATTTTCCCCAGCACTGTGAAAATTTTCACATGGCTGTACTTTTACTTCTGGGAAGTGCTAGCAGTGGTTTTATCCGTCTTGGCTTCTTAACAACTTTGATTTACATTAATCCATAACCAGCAGCTGGCATGTCTATGTGTTGCCTTTTTCTTGTACAAGTCTGCAGTATGCCTGCATCCATTTTTGCTTAGTCAGTCCATTGATCTGAACATAAATGCCCACATGGAAGGAGATAAATCATTGATAATACAACTCTGTTCTTTCAAAAGTAAATATTTGTCACCATGAAATTAGAAATGTTAGGATTTTTTAGAGTTTTATGCCATGTCCAGATTACAAAATCTATTGTTTTTCCTTTGTATAAAAGAATATTTTAGGAGGTTTACATATATATAAATATGTAAAGCAAGCTACAAAATCATCTTTTTACATACCTATATATATATACAAAAACATATATATGTGATTTTGCAGCTTGCTTTCTTCGTAGATTTCCATAGTGGGGTTTAATGATTAGTAAATACAACTCAAGACATAGGCCTAATGTGGGCCAGGGCAGGTCCCAAAATGCACATGGTGGTGTCCAACTTGCTCTTATTCCAAATAAAAGTTCTTATTTTCTTTCTGAAAAATGTAATTTTCTAATGCAGTCAGTTTCTTAAATTGATGTAGATTACGCTGTCTTTAGTTCTCTGCACAATACTGCCATAAACCAGACTGAGGAAAAACTGGCTTCTGGAAACTGAGAAAATAGTATATACTGATATAGCTGGGAAGTGATTTTTTTCATCAGTGCACATCAGCTTTTCCAAAGGTGAGTGAACACATTAACTGCTTTTACTCTGTGGGTCACCTACAGAAAATCTTAATGTATCTGAGATGCACAAAAATGCATCACATAGCTCAGAAAGCTGAGGGTGTGAAGAGATCTGAGAGACATTTCTAGGTTCACTCTGACAGCAGCCCTGGAAGAACGTGGATGCTTTCACTTTGTATGGTACTGAGCTGCTTGAATGGGTTGCATCTACAGATCATGGAGCATTAAATGATTTTGGCCACTGCTGCTTCCCTTCCTCCCACAGCAGGAGATTTGGATGGCCCAGAAGTCCCCATACCAGCCAAAAGGATGCAATTAGAAATCTTGTGAGCTGGATGTGGCTCAAGAGCTACAGTTTGGCCTCCTTTATGCAGCATGAAAGAACATAGCAATTGCAGAAGCATAATTGCTTTACAAGGCTTCGTGGTGAGATTTTTTCAAGCTGCATAGAATAACTGTATGTCTTGATTACTGCTCTCCCGCATAGTGTACATTTTCAACCAGAACACCATCCAAGAGAGTCAAACAAACAGAGTAAAACTTTTAGCTACTGTTTGCCTCTTTGAAAGTAGTTATAATCCTCATCTCAAAGTTGGTTGCTGTAAGTTAGAATTTCCTTAATACACTGTGTCAGACTGATCAGATAGAAAACTCAGGTATGAAAGTTTTTCTTTCCATTGAAAATGTTGTGCACATGTTAAATTTTAACGGTTAAAGGCACAAGCTTCCCTGTAACAGAGTTGGCGCAGTGCATGAAAATATTGCAGCCTAGAAAACCTCCTTATATGTGCACCTTGATAACTTAAAGGAACTCAGCTGTGTTATCATTCTCTGTCATGTAATAAAATTACATCACTTAACACAAAGTAATCCACTTTTTATCATATTTCATATAATACTGTTGTTAAAAGACAAAAATTTTTCTCTAGCATCAGCTAGAACAATATTCTGAAGAAGAAAATAGAGACTACCTGAAAAACTCATAATTTTCTTACTAATGGACTAATGCATTGTCAGCTTTTGTTTTCATATAAAAACTATTATTTACAGTGCTCTGTGTTTCCCACCCCCCACTCAC
>NW_009628466.1:10600-45535 GCF_000690535.1 Cariama cristata
CCCCCCCCCCATCTGTAAAATACACATAAGAGATCCTCTCTATGTAACAATATTTTATATTAAAGCAATGAAAATATTCGAACTGGAAAGAACGGTGGATATATTTTTAAAGAATTCAGTTCTGCAAAGACAGATTGTCCTCTTTTTCCTCTTTATCCTGCCAATCTCTTTTGAGTTTCTGCCTGTCACTGCTAGGAGAACTAAATCTATCTGCAACTCTTTGTTTGGATTTTGAAGTAGTACTCATTATAAATAAAAACTAGACTTAATTCTGAACTCCTCTGAAATGCTTCATGGCCGTGAGATGATTTATGCAGATTTAACAGAAATCCTTTTACTTATGCTTGCATTTGTTAACAATTTTATGAATACATCCTAATAGGCTTACATTTCCACATTAATTGACAGGTTTGTTTGTACCAAATAAAAACTCTACTTTTTGTCTAACTTTTTGTCACTTCAGTCTTTCATGACTTAGTGCACTTTGTGGAAAATAATAACAGAACCTTTTTATTTACATTTTACTAAAATTGTGGTTTAATTTGTATATTTCATAATATATGATGTGATATAGTGCTTTGATAATTACAAATGATAGAATGGTACTGTAAGCTAAAGGTATTCAGGAATCAAACAGATCAGCCTCATTTTCAGCACTATAGCTGAAGGTTAATCTTATTCTGCTGACTTTTGCATCTTAGGTAATACAGTATGCTAGCTTAAAAAATTTCAGCACTTACTATACTCCTTCACATTTATCTAAAAATAAAAAGGAATAACACTGTGTACACATGGAAAAAAAACCCACTTCTATATTTTTCTTAAAGTGAAAATATTTTATGTCATGTTTCCGGAAGCAAAGTCAGGTTTTTCTCAATGATTTAAAAACATATTTTTCTATCAGAATGTAAAAAAACCCAAATGGGCTGAACTCTTTTTAGTATGATAACCTGTGATGCAGGCTATGGTTGCAGCCTATTCATGATCTTCTCCTGAAGATAATAGGGAAGTAATTAAAAAAACCTGAAGCCACTATGAAGGTCTCCATTACTCCCACACAAGTGGAACAATTTTTCCCCTCTTATTCCATCCTTTGTCAAACACTTGGCAGTCACTTCAGGCTGTGTATGAACAGTACATGCACAGATAAGTTGTGCAGCAAGTACGATAAAGATCCAGTGGATTTCTTGTTTGGACTGCCATTAAGATGATTGAAAGACTGGAGCTTCTTTCATAAGGAAAGAGGTTGGGACTGTTCAGCCTGAGAAATAAGGCTCAGTGGCATCTTATCCAGGTGTATAAATACCCAGTGGGATAAGTAAAGAAGATGGAGACAGACTCAGTGGTGTCCAGTGAAGAGAAGAAATTAAGAGAAACTAAAATACAGGAAATTCCATCTGAACATAAGAAATACACCGAAAGAGGCTGCCCAGAGAGGTTGTGGACTCCTCATCCTTGGAGATATTCAAAACTCAACTGGATGTGGCAACCTGCTCTACCTGACCCTGCTCTTAGCAGCGGGGTTAGACTAGTTGATCTCTACAGGTGTCATCCCACCTCAGCCATTCTTTGATTTATAAGACGTAGTACATTCAGAAAAGCAAGCTGCTTTTCAAGGATTTGTCTATACGATATGAGAAGTAATGTGTTAATCATCAACTGCAGAACTAACTAGCAAGTCTTTGGGGTGGGCTGGGGGGTGCAAGAAGGGAGCAAGAAGAAGGCTTTCAAACTGAGAGTTTCCAGATACGATCCTGTGAGCTCCTGACTGAAGGACAGCACCAATGTATGATTAGAGCTGCATACTCACCCTCCCTCCCTCCCTCCCTTCCTTCCTTCCTTCCTTCTCTTTCCTTCTCTTTCCTTTTCTCTTTCCTTCTCTCTTTCCTTCTCTTTCCTCCTCCTCTCCATCTCATCCCTGCTGTGTGCTTGCTTCTCTCCTCCACTCTCCAGGGGCCCATGGGATTTCTCCAAGCAAAGCACTGAGTGCTAAGGACAAGGCTTCCCCCCAGGATATGGGGTGCAGTGATTCTTGACTTCTTTGTTCTGCTTTCTGTCAGATAATCACAGGTTCAAAGTTAGGGTGTAGCCCTGCAATCCTACCTCCTTCATCTCATTGACTGTGTAGCACCAGGCGCTCAGCTGTCAACTCTGTTGATCTCTGATCCTTCAGCTTTTGTCCATTTCTCTCCTTACATTGTAAATCTATTTTACCATCTGCTTGACATTTTTCCTTCAACTTCATTTTTATCTATGTACGTTTTTTAAAAAGTTAAGATTTACTGGTTTTGCATCTGTTATTTATTTACAAAACGCTACATTTTTGCCTCTTAACATTTATAATTAATGCCATTTCTTTTGGAAATCCTTTTTTCACTGCCCTATTTTTTTGTACTAACCTGTTGAAAGCTGGTAGAAAAGTGTTTTCGATTTTTTTCAAGGAGGAAAAGGAACAAGTGTTCCAATATGCCAAATATTTAAAAACAGTACTCAGACTTACAACATGGGTTTTGCTGCAATATTTTTGGTAGGTCTGGAACAGATCTATAGAAATTGGCAAAGATAGGAACTTCTAAGGAATAGTAGTAGGTATGTTTCATTTACAGAAGAAAGATTAGGATCATGATGGTGGAAATAATGAATAAAGGGAATAACAAGAAAGATTTCCTGTATCTGCACTTCTTAAATAACATGGAAAAGCAACAAAGAGAAAAAGCGAGAGTTTTTAAAAAGTAGGTTTTTTTCTCTAAAAACTGTGCAATTAATTTGTCAAACTAATTTACCTGCCTCTCTACCTCTCTCTGCCTCTGGCTCAATCTTTATCTCTGCCTCTACCCTATTCCCGTATATTTATGTGTAAAGACAATAATTTAAAAAATCAAATATTACAATTCTTGTAATGGTCATACAGAATGATAATCTACAATTTAAATTAATACAAAAGCACAAAAGTGTATTCTTACTTTTTACACTAAAAACTGATCAGTTAATTATTGACATTAAATACAACTTATATTTTAAATCCTTCTAATTCTGCAGATTAGGTGACTTCTGGGTGAAAAACTGGTATTGGTAATAAGATACAAGCATATTTTTTTGTTTGTTTGTTTTCTTACTCATTTTTATTGGTCACTAATAATTTGAGACAAGTGATATGGATTCACATTTCGTAAAGAGTAGGTCAGAATGAAAAAAAATCTTTCCTAAGGTTTTAATCACTTTATGTTGTCTGCATCTTCACAAGAGAAAATCATTGTATCTCATACATTGTACCTACATACGTCTGCATATTCAAGACATTTCATAAGATCAATGGCCCTTTACATTCCCTAGTTTATTTTATAGAAAATAATACTATTTTATAAGACAATAAATGTTAATTAAATAGATTTTACAAATACTATAAAAATTCTTCAGTGTAGAGTATGGAATGCATGCCATTAAAGACATAATAGTAATTTTCAATTACATAGCCTCTATTTCTCACCTTTTGGCCAAGAACCTACAAACTTACATTTATGTTGCAGTAATAGATGATTCACAGAGACAGAGAAAGCTAGGAAATTTTCTACATTACTGTCACTTCTTAGGAAGTTTTTTCATCTTTAAAAATACTGCTATATTACTGCAAGTACCAGCAGTAGCAGCAGAAGCAGCAGTAGCAACAGCAGTAGTAGTATCATTATATTGGGTTTTGTTGTTGTATCAGTATTGATGCACCAAAAAGTGTCTGTATTTCAATCTAATAATGACCTGCCTTTGGCTGCTGCTGAAATCTGGCTTCCTGTGTTGACTTTTGGAATTTTGATATTTGCATGTCATAATTATTTAGAGTTAACGATTTCTGAGAGAAGAGGTGAAGGGAAAACTTATAATTTGTCCATGTTTTAAAAAAAGAATAAAAAAAAAATCTTATAATACCTTCAGTAAATATGTGTTTTTCAACAGGAATCTGACAGCTGGTAGAAGCATAGAAATCTTCTTCTGGGCTAGTGGAAGTTTGCCCAAACTACAAGTTTCATTTAATAACTATTTTTATATTTATTTGTTTATTTGGCTTTTTTTTCTAAGTGATTATTTTTGATGGCATGATCCCAGTGTAACTTATTCAATAAAATAGGTCCTTTTAAGAAAATCATGACTATTTAGAAATGTGATTGTTATATATAGGCTTCCAAACTGATTTGCTAGGTAAAGGAATGACTACAACAGATAATAAAATGCTGAAATTTATGGTGGCTAGTGCAGTCCCATTACCAGGGCTGAATTATACATACAAGCGTATGTGTATATATATGTATGTGTGCATATATCTATATATAAACATATATGTATGTAAAAATAAAAAAAGAAATTAAATCTATACATATAGAAGTAAACAAAATTTGCAAATATATCTTTACATTAAGTTAACAGGTCTTTACATCTTATCTATGATTTTATCTATTATCTATTATCTATGCATATACAATAGTAACCTATGTGAATTCTAGGAATATAAAGAATATAAGGCTGTCTCCAGTCCTATCATAGCTCATTTGCACTGAAAGAAAAGTGAGGTAATCTCAGAAAGTGATGTACACAGTGGTGCCCCTATTCTATGTTAGTACTTAGAAAATGAAGCAGTTGATTGAGAATGTGGCACATAGCCGTATGGTTTTTCGATAACTTATGAAAAGCATTGCTCCCACAGAGTATTCAGTTTTTTTCCATTCTTTGTCTGAGAAACCTCTTAGAAGACAATGAATTTAGTTTTACATATCCAGTGTATAAGCAACTTTCAAATTTATTTTACTTTTGTAAACTTGCTATAGAAGATTGCAAACTTTATTTTAGTGTTTAAATTAAATTTATTATTTATCATATGAATCTGTCCATTAATAAACATGATATCTGCATAGGCAATTCGCTATGTTTTGGGGACAAGATATCTACAGAGAAAATGGAGTATTTTATTTGGAGAAATTAAGTCTTCTAGCATGAATTTAGTTTTCTAAAGGAGACAATTGCTGCAAAGGCTGTTTTGGAAAATGGTGGTACCAGCTTAAAGATCAGTTTCTGACGGAAGTTCACAAACTGGCCATAGAAAAGGCCTTGCATAGGTTACTAGAGATTTAGGATGTCAACAGTGTTTGGAAGATTAAAAGCATGAGCTGCTTTGTCCCATGACTGTGGAATGGTAACGGGATAAATCTGTATACCAAGAGAAAAGAAGTTCTGCAATGGTTGAATCAAAATTAATATTCACTGAAAGAGACAGGAGTTGTGAGCAAAAATATTATCTGATTGTGTATGCAAAGACTGTATCAAACTGTATTTGCACAGGCAGGCAGATTGAGAACGCTGTCATCCTTAATTTTGAAATCCCTAACTTTTGAACTCTGACATTTTTTTTACATAATTTTTCAATATAGCGTGTAATGTATAATGCATATATGCAGAAAAGGCAGTTCTGACAGTAACATGTTCTCACTTTATCTGCTGTTAGCTATTTCTTTTCTCAGAAAACTAATCAAACCCAAAAGCATTTCATAATTTGCAATAGAAGTGAATTTACTTTCTTCTAAGAGTTTTAATTCTTTTTTTTGTTACTTTTAAAACAGTTATCTGTGCCAGCTAATTTTACTTTGACTTGCATTTATAGACTACATTCTTATTTTCGATTGTCTAAAAGGAAAGGAAAATCAAACAGTTAAAAAGGTTCAAATAATCTCTGTCTATTCTCTCACAGATATGGTAAAAGGTGATACTTTTTCTATTACAAAGGTGATCTGTAGTATCAGGACAAAACTGTATTGAAATAATAATAATAAAAAAAACTCCTAGGAGTATCAATCAGAACTGACATTTAATTTGTATTCCACCAGAACATTTTAACATGCCATCTTATTTCAGCAAGCAGATGGTGTAGCATTTAGTTCTCAGCTGTTGGGAATATTGATGGACTCATCATCTTTGGCACAGTTTGTGTTGTACTTTTTAAAGAATAACACTTTACACTAATTGACAGAAATTACACTATTCAGCTACGCACCCAGTGCTCAGCACAGAGTGATGCATTATATGAAGTTAGTGTTTCACCAACTTCAGTTAATAACTTCAGTTTTCTGATAGTCTGAGGGATTTCAGATAAAGAAGCATTAGTCATTTTATGGATTTGATTTACCTGAATTTCGCTTGTTTAAGAGTAAATATCTGAGACCCGTTTTATTTATTTTTTAATACATAAAATGTGTAGATTGTCCAGGCAGTTTGAGGAATTTACCTTGCTTAAGGGAATCCTGGAGATTTATGTACCTATCAATAAGAACATATTGTAGCTGCAGAGAAAGTGCTTTTCTGTATCTTTAATCAGTGCGATTTTAGAATCTGTAAGAAAGGTAAGTTACAAAAGAACCATTTTGTTTTTTAGTAAGCCAGCTTTTGAGACATTGAATCCCATTTTTAACTTCCTCTGCTAGGTGTGTCCATGATATCTCAAGCTTATACCTTTTATTACAAAAAGCAAAGTCTTATCTTGCTCAAAGTACAGGATAACACACTTCCACTTGGAAAACCTTCTCAATGATAAAATAGATCCTACTTTCCCCAAAATATATACTGCCTGAAGAGAACAATTCAGTATAAAAGAGGTTTGAATCACTTGTTCAGAAAGAGTCATAGCTGAAGTCTGTTTTTACATACAATTACTTGCTGTTTTTACATACAAGATACTTGGCCAAGACACAGCAGCATTTAAACAGTGAATCACAAAAATTTAAAATTGCACTAAACAAAGTAAGAAGAATAGAGATAAGATTAGATTATGTTACTGCTTCATAATGCCTTATTATCCAAAAGTGCATTGACTCAAAAAGAGATTATGTAGGACACAAAAAATATCCATATCTTTCTAAATGAAGGGTCATTTTTGAAAGGAGTAACTATCCATTTATTGGAAGTGCAACTCTGAAAGTTCTTACTCGACCAGTTCAATCCATGTTGTACGTATTAGTATGATTTTGGTATTGGTTTTGATTTCACCATTTTAATGTAAAATAAAATCTTTCCAGCTACCCCAAACAGTTTCTTAACAATATCACTAAAAAGGACTCGAACTTCACCACCTTAGCCTTTTAATTTGAGATTACAGTTTTGAAAGAATTTCACTGAAAGTCTACAGAGAATGCATTGGAATCTGAGATAGCAAACCTTGTATTCAGGTGTTAAGAGTGTCCAATGAAATGGTATTACAAGGTGAGATAGAAGCAGTGTAAGAAATTCAATGCAAGTCTTTCATTGCTTTGTTTATACTATTGAGATTAATGTATCAATGTCTATAGCAAATCAACAGGAAATTAATAAAATTTTAGAGCTTTTTTTCTTTCCTCATACTTGTTCAGAGTCTCAGATTCGCATTGATTATTTTTTTTTTTTTTTAACTAAGGGCTCTCCAGTGTGATTCAGCTAGGTGCTGAATTTCAGCATGCTCTTGGAGGGTATGAGCAGTCTATACCGGTCAATATGACTAAAGATGCTTCAAACTGATTACTATTAATGACCCATTTTTCAAAGCATAAAACAGTTTTAAGTGTGGAGTCCATTTTGTGTGGCAATAAAAAGAAATTAAGAAGATGTTTCGGTTGGTAATGTAATATGCAAAAGTTCTGACTGTGTATATGACAGCTGTTCTGTCATATACATGTTTTCAATCTATTCTGTAACAAATAGCTGTGTATCTGAAAACATTACCATCTCAAGAAGTTTTCTTGACTGTTTGTTAATGGTATATGTATATTATCTGCTTCTCTTCAGTACTTGTTGAATGGACAAACAGTCCACTGAATTAGCTTATGTACAAAAGCCACAAAGAGGCCGGTACAGTTTGTATTACAGTTGATGTAGCTGAAACGTAGTGGCTTTCCTCTCTCACAACTTGTTTTTTCTCATTGTTTGAATTATTGTTCCAGTTTCCCTCCAAGAACTTCCCTCCTAGGAATAATCTCTCATGTATCTTCATGGCTTTTTCTTTTCATGATGAAGCATACAATATGAAGAACAATGGGATGTTACACAGATGTGTCAAAAACTTTAGATTCTTTTAACTTTTCAAAGTACTTTCTAATGAAAGTATTTGGAAGACATATTTCTTTATATTAGAGCTAAAATATCTGGGAAGATGAGCATCCAAATATGGTTGAAGAAGTTCTGTATACACTTGTATTTACCCAAAGCTGTGTATTTTGTAAGTTGGCAAAAAATATCAGGTGACATTTAATTAACCGTATATTATTTTTTCTTAATACTTATCACATATTTCTGTTACTACATATTAGGCCCAGCAACTGCAACCATAGACCAAGACTCGACAGTTCCAGCAGCAGTAAAAGCAAAAGAACAAAAAGCCCTTTTTTGACCTGGAAAATCATTGGTGCTGTAGGTGGTAACATTGTGGGAGAAGCCATGTGTAATAGCATAAATCTCATAAACATATGTTGGCTTGTTTTTTTAGTAACAGACACAATCTTTTTTAACATAGTCTTCATGAAAAGGAAATCTGAATTTTCTTTTGAAATGTGATATTCCAGTGAAATGGACTATATAACATTTTACCAAACAAGTGCTCCCAATAGAACAAGTTTTAATCAAAGCTCTTTAAATAGGAAAAAAATAAGTCTTCTGAAGACACAAATCTCTTCCTCTATTATCAGAGCACTTTGAGGATTTCAGAATTTCCAAAAACTGATAGGAATTTTGGATTCTGCTTATCACATCTAACTGCCAAACTCAAGACCAAACACATGGCTAAAATCTACTCTCCTTTACAATCTCTCAACCTTCTTTCCGTGGCGTTACTGCTGTGAAATGGCTACCATATTTCTAATCCAAAGGTAGGCAGATGATGTTGGAATTCAGCAATGCAGTGAGGCAGGCTCTCTGTTTACCCTGCTGTTGCTGAAAAGCTATAAAATGAAAGGTTCTGTGTATATGTAAAGTAATATTACAGTTGATATGTCAAGTGGATTTGCATAATGAAACTATTTAAATACAGTCACTGAAAACTGGAGGCAACAATTTGCTTTTAAGTATCTGTGGAACAATATTGCAAAACATTTAGTCAGCATTAAAGATATGTATTAAATACTCTTCCTACAGTCACATTATAGAAAATATGTCTTAAGATGTCTATATATTTCCTCAGTCACTGAAATTTTATCAAATATACCTCTCTACACAAAAATAAAACATAGATCCCAGTGGAGTTCAGGACCCTGTGAGGAGAGAGCAGGGCTAAAAGCAGGATCACAGCCCTGGACTTCAGGTGGGAAGACTTTGGTCTCTTCTGCAATCTCCTTGGAAGAATCCTGTGGGATACAACAATGGAGATAATAGGGTTCGAAAGATACTCAAGCATCACCTCCTTCAGTCTCAAGAACAGTCTGCTTCAAAGAGCAGGAAGTCAAGCCAAGGTGGCAGGAGGTCTACATGTATGAATAAGGAGTTCCTGACTAAATTCAGACATGAAAAGGAAGTGCACAGGAGGTGGAAGTAGGGCCAGGTGATCTGGGAGGAATATACAAACACTGTCTGAGTGTGTAGTAATGGAGATAGGAAAGCCAAAGCCCACCTGGACTTGAATCTGGCAAGGGATGTGAAGGGCAACAAGAAAGGTATCAAGAGATACATCAGCTGCCAGAAAAAAATTGGAAAGCATGGGCCTGCTGCTGGATGCAGCAGGGCCCTGGTGACAGAGGACACAGAAAGGGCTGAGGTACTCAGTGCCTTCTTTGCCTCAGTTTTTCGTGATAAGACCAGCCTTCAAAAACCTCAGTCCTTGGAAATCAGAGAGAAAGTCTAGAGCAAGGAAGACTTACACTTTGTAGAGAAGGATCAGGTTAGAGAATATTTGAACAAGCTGTATATAAAAAAAGTCCAAGGGACCTCACAGGACTCACCCATGAGTGCTGAGGATGCTGGCCTATTTCTTAGTGAGATCACTCTCAATTACCTTTGAAAGGTCATGGCAGTTCAGAGAGGTTCCTGAAAACTGGAAGAAAGCAATCATCTCTCCAATCTTCAAGAAGAAGGATCTAGGAACTAGAGACAAGTAACCTTTAACTCAGTTCCTGTGAAGGTGTTGTAGCAATTAATCGTGGAAACCATTTCCAGGCACATGAAGGACAAAAAACTGATCAGGAGAAGTCAACATGGATTTATAATGGGGAAGTTGTGCTTGACTAACCTGACATCTTTCTACAAGAAGGTGACTAGCTTGGTGGATGAAGGGAGAACAGTAGGGGCTGTTTATCTTGACTTTAGCAAGGCTTTTGACACTATGTCCCATAATATCCTCATAGAAAAGCTGACATGGGTTAGATAAGTGGACAGTGAGAGGGACTGATAACTGGCTGAACAGCTGGGGGTCATAAGGTTTATGATCAGCAGCACAACATCCAGTTGGAATACAGTCACTAGAGTTATAGCTCAGAGTGTTGGTATTGTGTCCAATGTTGTTTAAGTTTGTCTTTAATGACCTGGATGATGGGCCCAAGTAGAGGACACAAAACTAGGAGGAGTGACTGATACACCAGATGGTTGTACTGTCATTCAGAGGGGTCTTGACAGGGTGGGTAGATGGAGAGAAGGGAAGAAACTCATGAAGTTCAACAAAGGAAGATGCCAAAGCTGGCATCTGGAGTGGAACAACCTCGTGCATCAGTGCATGCTGGAGGCCAATAGTCTGGAAAGTAGCTTTTCAGAAAAGGGCCTGAAGGTCCTGCTAAAGTTGAATATGAGCTGGCAACGTGTCCTTGTGGCAAAGAAGGCCCCCAGCATTAGTAAGAACGCTGCTAGCAGGTAAAGGAAGATGATCCTCCTCCTCTACTCAGCTCTACTGAGGCCACATCTAGATTGTTGGAACTGTTTCTGGGCTCCCATGTACAAGAGAGGCATGAACATATTGGAATGAGTCCAGCAAAGGGCCACAAAGATGATAGAAGGTTTAGAGTATCTCTCATACAAGGAAAAGCTGATAGAGCTGGGACTGTTTAGCCTCAAGAGGAGAAGGTTTAGGAGGATTTTATGCTTGCACATAAATAGCTGATGGAGTAGAGCAAAAAAGAGTGAGCTAGGCTTTTCTCCATTGTGCCCATGACAGGACAAGAGGCAATGGGCAGAAATTGAAATTCTACCCAAATCAAAGCATGGTTCACCATCCATACATGAGGGTAATTGAACAATGAATGTAACAGGCTGCCGTGAGAGGTTGTGGAGTCTCTGTCCTTGAATATTTTAAAAACTCAACTGGGCATAGTACTGGGCAACCTGCTGTAGTTGACCCTGCCCTTAAGCAGAGGAGGCTGGACTAGGTGATCTCCAGAGGTGCCTTCCAGCCTCAGTCACTTTGTGGTTCTGTGACTGTGGACATTGAAGTTGATCCTAAGCAGCAGGCTGAGTAAGATGACCTCCAGAGATCCTTTTCAACCTACATTATTTTGTGATTTTATAAAGACATTTGTTCAACAACAATTTTGATAATCAATTGTGAAAAATGAAAGAATAAATAGAATAGATTAAAATATAGTTACCTTTCAGTTAGTTTTGGTTTGTTTGTTCTCTCTATTTTTGAAACTGGAATTGTCTGAATAAATTTGTGTTTCTTTTAAGATATTATTATTTTAACCTATTGGCTATCAGACATTTTCAAATGAAGCCTGAAGCAATCAGTCACTGTTTCTTGTAATAAATGTAATATGACTCCATTATAAGCTGGCAAGCTTATTTCTTCTAATGGATGATAATTAGTATTACTTTTAATGATTACTTCCTAATATGTTATGCAATACTTTCTAGTACATTTTTTTCTTTGAATGCAGGAGGCCTCCTTCAGAGCAGATACTCACGTAGAAAATAGTTTCTAGCATGTCTCAGAGTTAGCTATATTATTTGACTTTGATTTATTTTTCTTTATTTCCATATAGTGTCCAAAGAATATAAATTTATTTTTTAAAATGTATTTTCACTGGAAAGCATTAAATACATTATTATGATACTGACAGTATTTGTTGTATTCTGATCTTCTACTCAACGTAGATTTTAAAAGTGTCTCAGTGAGCTTGGTGCTAGTACCTTGTGATACATTTTAGAAGATCAGCAGGTACCTCAAATTTTGCAAACACAAATTATATTCTTGAAAGGATAATTAAAGAACTATATGCTCTCTGAAAGATTCTTTCTTATGGTCTTTTTTCCGACTAAGAGCTTTTGTTTATTTGTTCGGTTTTTTTGAGGGAGGGGGCAGTGCAGAGGCCTGCCATAAAGCATATGCTTGAGTCTTCACAGACCAGGATCAGGTTTCTTTTTAATTTTCTTTCTGGTTAACTAAACAGATTGACTTTTTGTCTCTTTTTTGTAAGGCTGACATTCCTCAGGTCAAATAACATACCACTGCTTTACAGACTTAGAATCTCTTTCATTATTAATCAAAGGAGCTCATCAGTTTTCATACCCAGAAACTTAAAGAAGTAATGATCACATAATTATTCACTATGATCCCTAAATCCCTTTTAAAGTCACAGCTTTCACAATAAAATAGCAACTTTTTTTTTTTTTTTTTTCACCTTTTAGCAAGTATATTGAACAACATTGAACTAAAAACCAAGTTTTGTGTGACCTCATCCACAGGAAAGACTCATTTCCCTAGTTGACTAGAACTTGGAAGCCTACCCGTTTGTCAGTTGGGATTATATTTTGCAAATACATCAGTGATTGTGTACAAGGCTAGATTTCTTATATAATAAAAATATTTCTCATATAATAGCATTCATTGTCTCCAAATCGATATTTCCTGGGAGACCTATGAGACTGATTGTTCTCAGTTGTTACTGGTGATACCATTATATACAGGGACATTCACTTCCTCATTAGATAACAGAGTTTTAGTCATGCAGTCATGGCAGATTGGGACTACATCAGACTACGTATATATTTTATCTTTATAAATCTAGATTCTTTTGAGAAATCCATGTTTAGCACAAAGCAGAATGGTTTCATTAGGGACCACTTTTTCAGGTTTAAAAGCATGATGCTGGCATCTTTGCATCTATCTTTCCATATGAATGTAATAAGGTAATATGCACAGAATGGCATTTGGAAGAAGAATATCTATGTATATTGCAAAATTTATATGTAGCAGTGAGTAGGATAAATGCTACAGTTGTGTCATTCAGAACTCATATTAATTATATACTGAAGAACAGCAGTAGATATTCTTAAACTCAAAGTAATTTGCATATATTTATCTTCAGAAAAATATATACAGGTAGATCACAGAAAGCATATTGAAAATTAAAAAAAAAATTACAAATGATCCTAATCTCCTTGTACATAGTTTGTATCTACATATATATAGATACTTGTCAATGTTATCTTGAAAATTTCGTCAGGTTTTGGTCAAATTTGCATTTAGATCAAGAAAGACTTTCAAAGTAAAACATCAGAAACGAGTAGATAGGTTATATTCTCAGAAAATATAACTTCTTCAGCTGGAAATAGATTCCTTTCTCCAGTTGTTCTCACAACATTGTGGGTGCTGCACCCCATCTGCTACAAAAGTTTGCATTGTCAGTTGAAACATCAAAAGAAAAGTCAGTAACATTGCAAGACTGTTTATTAAAAAGCAACAGCAATGAACAAAATGTTCCCCATTAAGTACAAATCAATGTTATTACACATTAATGTATGAAAAATAGAGCAGCATATAGAAGTTAAATTCTGCATATGGTGAACCAAGCTGTCAATCATAAAGTGCATTTAAAATAGGTGCTGTGTAAGGTCATTTTAGCATTCCAGCTGCAATTCATTAAAAAAAGAATGGCAGACATGTATTATTGTGTTAAATGCAGGCTAAGATGATTTACTCATTCTTACCACAACTTTCAAATCAGTAATAAAACTCCCATTGACCCAACTTGGAACTTGATCGAGAACTTGATAAAAAAAGAGACCCCTAATAGTAGTGTTGCCTTTACTTACCTCCATTTGAATTCAATAACATACTGGTATACATTCATGTATCTGAAGAATATATATATATGTCATTTATAGCTGACTAGATGAAATGGTAGAATTGTATTTAGATTATCCAAGAAAATATTATTCACAATAACTGAAGCTGTGCTAAAAATCAGTGAAGGTAAGGGCTCCATTTTGTAAAGCACTGTGTAAATACAGAACAGGTGATTTTTTTTGTCATGAAAAACTTACAGACAAAATACTCATTACACACAATTATGACTGTGCTGAAAGGGACAGAAAGAAATCCCTTTACAACCTTTAAATAGGCAAAATGGATTCGGCATTCAAGCACATGACCATCTCCTCATCTGCAGTGAGTTGACCTTGACTGGCTGCCAGACACCCACACAGCTGCTCTCTCACTCCCCCCTTCCTCAAACAGGAGAAGCTCATAGGTCAAGGTAAAGACAGTGAGATCACTTACCAATTACCATCACAGGTAGAACAGAATCATCTTGAGGAAAATCAATCTAATTTATTGCCAGTTAAAATATATTTAGGTAGCAAGAAAAAAAGGCAAATTAAAACAATACCTTCCACACACACTGGCAGACTTTACTCCACTCCATCATTCCCAAGTCCTCTACCTCCTCCCCACCCCAAGCAGCACAGGGAGGGATAGGGAATGGGGGCAGTTACAGTCAGTCCATAATAGCTCCTTTTTGCTGCTCCTTCCTCTTCACACTTTTCTCCTGCAACAGCATAGGCTCTCCACAGACCACAGTTCCTTCAGGAAATACCAAAATGTTCCGGAGTGATGTCATCCACGGGCTGCAGTGTGGATATCTGCTCTGGCACAGTCCTTTCCAAGGGTTGCAGGGAAATACCAGCTTCGCCATGGTCTCTCCAACAGCTGCAGTGGAACCTCTGGTCCAGCATCTGCAGGACCTCCTCCCGCTCATTCTCTGATCCTGGTATCTACAGGGTTGTTTCTCATGCTTTTTTTTTTCCACACTTCTCATCACCTGTGCAGCATCTTTTGCCTCTTCTTAGCTATGTTTTCCCAGCAGTGCCCCACCCATGGATGACAAGCTCAGCTGTGCCCTGTGGTGGGTCCATTGGATCTGGCTGGAACCAGCTGTCTCCAGCATGGGGCAGCCCCTGACCTCTTAACACAGAGGCCACCCTGCAGCCCCCATGCTATCAGCACATGGACACCAGCACATCACCTCTGCAGAGAAGCAAGAAGAATTAAAGACTGACTGTACCTTAGCCTCTGCTTCCCTTGTACGTTAACCAATGCCACTGACTCCATGCACAAGTGCTAGGCTCTACAAAGAGTATAAATTAACAAAACATTTGTATCTCTTTGGAAATAGTGGAAGAAGAAACAAACTAATGCATATGCATGAGATGCAAAGGCATGCAGATGCTCTTACATCCCTGCAAAATTTATAGCTTAAGCTCAAGTTTTACCAAAAATAATACCCTCAGATATCACACGGTTCGTAGCATAGAAGCTGATGCCCAAATACCCATACAGACAGGGGGAACGTTACTTGAACACTGTTATTGAGCAAAAGTCTGATAAGCCTGGAGAATAGCAGCTTACAAACACAAGCTATTTATTTGCATTACGGGAACGTATTGTGTATGGACAAATTGCAGAACAGGAACAGAGACACAAAATTATCATTGTGTGTCTTAGCACCATCTATGTAGAAATATGAGCACATTATGATCTGAACTGGTAGTAGTCTGTGTTATTAAAATATAAATTTATTTGAAATATACTGTGCTATAATAATACATTTAGCTGACAAAAGAAATACTAAGATTTCTTAATAAAATTTTTCATGTATTTCAAAAGTGAATCTACTGAATCTATAAGAGTGTGTTCTCAATGATGTCTAATTTAGTATGCTAAATCTATCTCATATTTCTTTTGTCCAATAACAGTAGATATATCTTCTGCATTTTATCAGTTCATCTCTAAATGGAGATGGGTGAGTAAATTCTTAAAAAAAATCTCATTTGCATTTTAAAATAACATATATGTGTATGTATATATAAGTCCAACATTTTTATTTCTCTGCTAAAGAGACAAATAATTCTCACATGAATTTCCATACTAAGCCATCCAGAATTTTTAGAATTTAACTCAAACACAAAGCCAGATTTTTACTGTTACTGATGTCGCTTAAAGAACCCCTTTCTCAACATCTATCTGGCAGTTTGCTAGCAGAGGTACAGTTTCTGGTTCCGAAATCCATTTTACCTATTTAAACACAGATAGTAATCTATTTGCTGTGAAAGCTATTGTAACTGTTATGGTCTCAGTTAACTTCTGTAAGTCCAAACAGCATCCAGACATCTGATATTTAAAAACTGAAGACTAGAGTACTGTCAGGTCACTTTGTATCTTTCCTTATATAAATACAGATTTCTATATATTTGGCCACTTTTTATAAGTGTAATATATATGAAACATTAAATACATGGATATATAACATTAATATAGGCTGACATCAAAAACATATTTAATGCAAGAAAAAATGTTTAGACATTCTAACAATACCTAGAAGATAATGTAAGACTTATTGGTATTCCGTTTTCAAATAGGCTGATGTCCTGACAGAATTAAGGATGGGACAGTCTCATGGCAGAAGATTATTTGTCAAGTAGCGGTGTTTATCCAGTTTCTTTAAATGGCTTTAGGCAGGTTTTCGGTGTGTCTTAGAGAGAACAATTTTTGACTTTCATTTGCTTGTCCTGCTTGACTAGATTACATACTTGGAGCTGAAACTTCTTAATTAGTTTTTTTCCAAATGGCAGAAACTTGGGCTTAGCTGATGTTCCTCGCAGTCCTGTAATAAAATTAAATATTACTATTAATAAAATATTAATATTCTCATAGAGTTGCTGTATGTAAATAGTCCTGCTTTGCCTATTTGCATAGCATTAATAATACTTCAATTGTAACAATGGCATTAGAATACTGTATTGTAAAGGTAAGATCATAAGAATTAGGAAATACCAGTGTCAAAGCCACCTGGCCAGTTCTGTATGCATTGCAAAATACGCTTTAACTGTGGTTTTCTTCCACAGAAATCTTCAATTCTTTCCTTTCATGTGCTACAAAGGTTTATGAATTATGAAGATAATCAATATTTTAGGATTTATGATCACTCTTTATCCTCCCTATTAAATGTACAATGTTGAAATCTTCTTCTAAACTTTTAATTATTGATTTTCTTACAGTCTTCTTTTCCAGCAATACTAATAGTCAGTGATAAGTGCCCTGAGAAATGTTAACACAAGCGTCAAAATGGGAAAGGATAAAATGGTTAATTTACAAAACTATGTTTGTATGTTCTTCAAAAACTTTTTTTTTTCTTTTCAAATGAAAGGATTGTTTTATACTGTGCATTTCATGAGAATCTGTACGTTTTAATTTTGCCTACAATATTTCAAAAAGACGACTATTTATATTTCAGAAATACCTCAATATTACATTTTTAAATGACAGGGCTAAGTATTCTGTTAACTTTTCTTGCCTTTTTACAGGATCATAAGATAATTCAGAGGTGAATGGACTTATGGAGGTTTCGGGTCCGACCTTCTGCTCAAAACATGGTCAGTACTAAATGAGGGCCAGGTTACTGACAGCTTTAATAGTTGAGACTTGAAAACCTCTATGGATGGGGACTACACAAACCTCTCTGGGAAACCTTATTGCACTTAACTACCTTCACCATGAAAGTTTTTTCCTTATATCTAACTGAAACATCCCTGTTTCAATTTATGACCACTGTCTCTCACTTTGCTGCTGTGGAACACCATGAAAAGTCTAGCTCCATCTTTTTTTAACCTGCCTTTCAGTACCCCAAGGGTACCACCAGCCCTGACTGTCCCAGGAGCTCAATCCTCCCCCGGGGTCTCCCCCCACCCTGTCCACAGTCCAGGATCTCATTTCAACCCCCTGGGACCACCACATGAGCTACACTGTAGAGATGGAGCCTTGAAAGGCAAGCACCCTACCCTGACAGCTGGGTTATCATGCTCAGCACTTGGCTCTCCATCCCTTAGGAAGCAGGCAATCCCTGCAAAACTCCGTCAGTACTCATATGCGCTGGGAAGCTGAAGCTATCCATTCTCCAGGCCAAACCAGCCCAGCTCCACCAGCCTCTTCCTATGGGGCAACTGCTCCAGACCTGACTACCTTGGGGCCCCTCCCCTGAGCTTGCTCTGATCTGTCAATGTCTTTCTCATGTTGATAGAGCCAAAAATGGACACTGTATTTACAAGTGCCATACAAAGAGGGATAGTCACTTCCTTCAACATTGGCTGGGCTGTTGTTGATACAGCCTGGTATACTGTAAGCCTTCTTCACTGCCGAGGCACACTGCTAGCTCATGTTTAGCCTACTGTCCACCAGGATGCCCAGATCTTTTGCAGCAGAGCAGCTCCCCAGCCAGTCTATCTCCAGCTGGTCTACTGGGCCCAGTGCAGGGCTTTACAATTGCCCTTAATGAATTCATACAGTTCTTGTCAGCCCATTCCTCCAGCCCACCTATATCTCTCTCTGTGGTAGCCCTGCCTTTGAACATTTTTACTGCACTCCACAGTGTGATGCTGTCCATGAACTTGATAAAAATACATTTTCCCTCCTTCTCCAAATCATTTATAAAAACATTAGTAAGAAAATGTCCCTGGATAGACATGTGAAGAACTCCGCTTGTAGCTAGCCTCCAGGCTGAATACTAACCTTTAACAGGAACATTTTCAGTCCACCAAGCCAGTCAGTTTTTCACTCTTCTGGTAGTATATTTGTCTTGGCCAAACAGATAAAAAAATATGTTAGGAAACAGTCTCAAAAATCTTACTAAATATCCACAGATCTTATTTCATCATAGAAGACTATTGGTTTCATAGAATGTCCTGAGGTGGAAGGGGCCCACAAGGATCATCAGCTTCAATTCCTGTCTCTGTGCAGGACGACCCCAGAATTCACATCATCTGTCGGAAGGTGGTGTCCAAATGTGTCTTGAGTACTGCCAGGCTTGGTGCTGTGACTACTTCTCTGGGGAGCCTATTCCAGCTCTCGACCACCCTCTGGGTGAAAAACTTTTTCCTAATATCTGACCTAAACCTCCCCTGGTCCATCTTCATGCCATTCCCTCGGGTCCTATCATTGGTCACCAGAGAGAGAGAGATCAGCTCCTGCCCTTCTGCTTCCCCTCGTGAGGAAGCTGTAGACCATGATGAGGTCTCCCCTCAGTCTCCTCTTCAGGCTGAACAAACCAAGTGACTTCAGCCACTCCTCATATGGCTACCCCTCTAAACCCTTCACCAACTTTGTAGCCCTCCTTCGGATGCTCTCTAGTAGCTCTATTTCCTTTTTATATTGAGGCACCCAAAACTGCACACAGTACTCAAGGTGACACTGCATTAGTGCAGAGTAGAGGAGGACAATCCCCCACCTTGACTGGCTGGCTGTGCAGTGCTTGATGCACCTAGAGTATGGTTGGCCCTCTTAGCTGCCAGGGCACTCTGTTGACTCATGTTCAACTTGCCATTGACCAGAACCCCCAGGTCTCTCTCTCCGGGGCTCTTGTTCCCCAATCTGTATGTGTATCCAGGGTTGCCCTGTCCCAGGTACAGAATCCAGCACTTGCCCTTGTTAAATTTCATATGGTTGGTGATTGCCCAGCTCTCTAATTTGTCTAGGCAGGGCCTCTTTGCCTTTGAGGGTGTCAACAGTTCCTCCCAATTTTGTGTCATTGGTAAACTTACTTAATATTCCTTTGAGTCCTGCATCCAGGTCATTTATGAAGACACTAAAGAGCACTGGCCCTAAGATGGATCCCTGACCAACCCCACTGGTGACTGGTCGCCAGCCTGATGTGACCCCGTTTACTACACGCCTTTGATCCCGACCCGTCAGTCAGTTGCTCACCCATTGCATTATGTGTTTATCCAGCTGTATGCTGGACTTTTTGTCCACGAGGATACTGTGAGAATATGAAAAGCTTTACTGAAATCTAAAAATATTACATTGACTGACTTCCCTTGGTCAACTAGGTGGGTAACCTTGTTGTAAAAATAAATTAAGTTTGTTAAACAGGACCTTCCCTTCATGAACCTGGCTGATTGGGATCAATAACTCTATTATCTTTCAGACATTTTTTGAACAGCACCCAGAATAGTTTTCTCCATAATTTTGCAAGGCACAGAAGTAAGACTGTGAGACCTGTAGTTTCTGGGGTCATCCCTGTTGCCCTTCTTGAAAACTGGGATGTTTGCCAGCTTCCAGTCAACTGGGACCTCTCCAGATTCCCAAGAACATTGAAAAATCATTGAGAGAGGTCTCGCTATAAGATCAACCAGCTCTTTAAATACCCTTGGATGAATCCCATCAGGCCCCATAGACTTACAGGGATCCAGCTAGAGCAGCAAATCCTGCACAATTTCAGGGTTGGCTGGGAGTTTATCATTCTCACACTCATGGTTCTCTATCCCAGGGCTCTGGGAGTTCCAGAGCCCATCATCAGTGTTGAAGACCAAGGCAAAGAAAGAATTAAACATCTCTGCTTTGTCTATGTCCCTGTTTATGAGGTGACCATGCTTATCGAGTAACAGACCAATGTTATTTCTGGCCAGCCTTTAACTATTAACATATTTTAAAAAGATCTTTTTATTGTCCTCCACAATGCTGGCCAGCTTCAACCCTAACTGAGCTTTGGCTGCACAAATTTCCTCCCTACAGTAGAGAACAGCATCTCTGTAGTTCTCCCATATTACCTAACCTTGCTTCCACTGGCCATATACTTTCTTTTTTCACCTTTGCTCTAGAAGAAGATCCCTGCTCAGCCAAGCCAGCCTTCTGCCTCGCTTGCTTGACTTCTGACATTTTGGAACTGCCTGCTCCTGTACTTTTAGGAAGCGGTACTTAAAAAGTGACTGGCACTGATAGACCCTGGCACCTTCAAAAGCTTTTTCCCAGGGAACCTTACCGAGCCTCAGTGTCCATGCCTGAAACCCATCAAGATGAGTGAATACTAAAGTCACCTTTTGGACTGAGGGGGGTTGCTGCTAGGGATGTGGAAGACAGGATGCAAGGGAAGAACATTTTGAGATTGAACAAGTTTTATTATGGGATGTTTAGAGGACGAACCAAAAGTGGGAAAAAGGTTGGATTTCTGTGATTTGGGAAGAGGCCAGTATGGGAAAATAGAGGAGTAAAGGGATAAGAGGGGCTGGTCAAATATAAATAGTTGCCTGGTTGACATGCTTGTCTGGCCATGCCCTGCACCTGATAGCACAGTCTGTCCTAGCTTCTTATTAAATTCCTTTATAACTCTTTTCCTGGTTGAGGGACATCTATTCCATCTGCGTGTGTGTGTATGGGGATCTAAGTGCCTGCAACTGGAGTCAGACCATGGGGCAGAGGACCCATGTGTTTGTGGTGCCAAAGGCTGGAGTAAGTGAAGGTATGATTGCTAGCGAAGTTGAAGCTGAGGTAGTTGGTGAGATGACCTAGGATCTAGGCTTGTTTCCACAGGCAAGACCACAGGAGAGCTGGCTACTAGGGACCAGGGGAATCCTGGACAGCTTTGGGTGTGCAAGTGTGCTGGAGGGATTCACACTGTACAAGTGTATATATATATTTGTACATGAGGATCTCCAGCCTCATCGGCCAAAGAAGAAGAAAGTGCTCGTTACTGAAAAAAAAATGGGAAGAAATGATGAAGATGTGTGATCAGTTAAATCTTTTAGAAAAAGAGAAGAAAACAGGTGGAAAACAATTTTTTTTTGTAGTTTACACCATAAATAAGATCTTATAAAGAGTTATAACTAAATGGGTTTTTTTGTTTGTTTTGTTAAAGCACAAGTTATTTATCCCTATTTGTATTAATGAGCAGTTATTCATATGAGTATCAGTGACATCCACGGGTTTTGTCTTAGATACTCACTGGAACTACTCAGATTTGCCCTATTCAAGCTTGTGAATATAACAAGAAGTAAGGCAGAACTCTTTTCCTATCATTAAGATGGAGTGTATCTCCTTTAACAGTGCTTGGAGGTTGAAAGTGATTGTCTGTATGGATTTTTTCACCAGTTTTATGAACCATAATTTAGCCCCTAAAGTGCGTTACAGTTTTCATAGTTTCATATTCTTCTGGCTTGACATGTCAAGTGCTGACAGTACGACATTTTGGATATTCATCTATCTTATTTCAGTGATCTGCAATGTGTGTGAGAATCATAAATCTCTGCTCTGCACAAATTTTTTCAGGCATTGTTGCTCAGCCCATTCCTATTTAATTATTGCTCAGAGTTTCATCAGGAAAACCATATTCTGAAGCACATACAATCAATCAAACATGCCATATTTCTTCTGTACATTTGGTGTAGTGCAGACTGAATAATAATTATGAGAATTAGCGGTATAATTCAACTAGTAAATATTACCATAATTATAATTGGATTGTATAATTTGACTAATACAGATATTCCAGTCTAGCATATATATTTTGAGTTTGACTTTATTAAAAAAAACCAGATAGGCAGGGGATAGAATGGGGTGAGGGATGAAAATGACAGTCTTTTTTACACAGTCTGATGTAAAACTGGTGAAGTGTTATTATGTTTTATTGCCATAAAATAAATTAAATGACATGATGGTCAGGAAAAAATTATTAAGTAAAAAGGTCGAGATGAAATAAAGATGTTTCAGTGCTGTCTAACTGAAGTACTTCCATTCATTAGAGCCAAAATTATCTTCAGTGTTTATGTGTACTTCTTTTATGGTTTCTGCATCAAGATAAATAGTTTTGAAATCACAGAGATGTAGGATGTGAAAAAAGAAATCATAATCAATTCTAATCATACTCTGTTAGGATTTCCCACAAAGTTATGCTGGGGAAAGAGAACTAGCCTAATAATGCCAAGATGGTATGTTGTGCAAACCTATGTTCCCGTGACGACTCCAGCCATTCTGCGACTCTCATAAGTACAGAAAAAGATTTTTGTCAGCATACTTGCCTCATTTCTTAGTACTCAGTAACTAGCTTGTATCTAGTTACACTTTTCCACTACTTTTAGCCAGAAGAGATTGTTCCATTTTTTTCCTTGCATAAGTCTTTATGAGGTAAATAGAGGGTTTGAGAATGAACAGTCTCAAGCATTGTCAGTGATCATCCACACAGCTTCAGCATTAGCTTTATCCTTCCTTCTTCTTTGAATCACTTGTGTTAACTCTGTCAGCTCTGTTATGAGGTTAGTGTAGGCATTAGCCAAACCTAATTGGATCTAGAAATGAGTCCTTGGCATGAAGGTCTTTTATTTATTTCTATTTTCTTTTAGGTCTGCTACCCTCTTTCGAAGGGGGTGGTGGTGGTGGTGATTTTTCATTGGTATCAATGAGGTCCTCTCAAAGCACTAGAGAGATGATTGTGAGTCGTTAGATTTTCCCAGGTAGTTCAGTCAATGAACCTTTCGTGTTGAATTTTGCTACTGATCCATAAAAGACTCAGTTTGATGAAACTGCACTGTGTGATTTCAACAGTTCTCATACATAAATATTCATTCTTATCAATAGACATATTTGTCTGTGTGCGTGTCATTGCTTGCCCGGAAGTTCAAATGTTCGTTTTGACTTTCTCCTAAATGAGAATGCAAATACTAACCTATTCTTTTAAGAAAAATGTACTAATTTTAGGCTAAACACCAGTACAACAAGTTTGTCTCGATCACTGAATTTGGTCTGCCAGATTGAATGCGACCTCTTCTGTTGTTACATTAATAAGGTTCTTTTCTCTAGAGTAATCCTTTGGAATGTATCAGTGTAATCTCTGTCTTTTGGCATTCGTCCCATGTCAGAGACCAATTGTTATACGAGGACTTTTTTTTTACCTCTTTTTTGTCCTATGAGGATGAACTATTCAGTCCTGTTGGTTCATCAAGAAAAAAATTGGAACATAAGAAATGGACCAGATCCAAGGTCAATCTCTGAATTAATATGGAACAGCAGACGTTTCAGGGATGGTGTAATAACAATTTGTATAGACAATGCTGATGCTTTGCAATTTGAAAGAAAGAAAGGAGGGGGGCGCGCAAGGATCCAAGAAAGGGAATGGAAACAGAGTTTCATGGCTGTTGCACAAATGTGCTGCTTCAGCAATGACAGACTCCAGTGTGGGGACCTGAGAGCTGTCCTGCAAGCCTCTTGTGCCAAAAGAGCAAAGTAGGGGAGCAGGCCGAAACCCACACAGGCTTGGAAACCTGCCTGACATAAGTTTTAAGAAGTTTTGCCAAGGGCTCTGTTGCATCACTGGCAAAATTGTTGAATGGTCTGACTTCAGTCAGAACTGATCTGCATAATAAATAGTTATTTCCTGACAGACTAATGACACTCCTTAAGTTAAAAAGACAGTTTTATCACAAATTTCCTTTATAGACGCTTATGTATTAATTTTAAAATTAAAATGAAGTTTTAGCAAGGTTTGTAGGAAAAGTGGGCATATCCAATACTATTGTGTGCCTATCCATTTTGTCTGTAGATCCTCCTTTGTAGCTTGCAGTAGACTGTAGGTAAATCAAAATGTACTGATGTAATGATGTTTCAAAGGCAATTAAGTCCATATAATCTTAATGAAAATTTGTAGCAACCTGGAGGAGAAACCCAGATTAGTGCCTTCACTTAAGAAAAAAAACAAAGGGAATGCAATTTATATGGGTTTTTTTCCTGGCAGTGTCTAAAAGAGAGCTTCTTTTCCTGGCCAGCCAAATGCACATAACTCTGGCCAAGTTGTGTCATCTGTTGCCTTTTCTTTGGTGGAAAGAATCACTGGTGATAACAGAGAGCGGAAGGGAGAATTAGTGTTACCCTTGTTATGAGGGAAGGGTGACAGGTAGCAAACCAGGCAAAACTGTAAGTCATCTGCTTCTGTTTGCTCTGCTGCTAACGGAACAAATTGCTTTTCCATAGTCCCTGGAGCATAGAAGTATTCTAGATATATTTATATAATTTATGTCTATTTGTATTAATCTGATTTTCAAGTTAGAACTATGTAATTTCAGTTTCTGTGTTCTTTAAAAGTGCTAACCTTTGTTATGTAAAATTCCCGCTAACAGTTATCACACATATTATTATAACTCTATTAAAATAATCAAAATTCAGAATGATTTGTATTAAATTAATTTTTATTATCTGAGCCTTCAGAAGTCATTGATCAAGTTTCAAGAACTTTTCTGCATTTTTGTGAAAATAACCAACAGATAATCTATGTTCCAAAGAGGTTCTAGTGTAGTTGGAAAAATTAGAGGTATATTGAAATTATAATGAAACTATAGTCATATTTGCCCTTCCTGGCTTGGAGTTCATAAAGAGAGGTAGGAGTACACAGAAGGAGAAAAACTGTCCTGTCTAGGAAACAGATTGCATCTGTTGTACCATTGCCTGTCTTGTATGAAATAGGAACATTCAAAGTGGTAAAAAACCCACCATCTTCCCCCAAAAAACAAACACACACACACCCCCAACATCACCCCCAATCCCCCATTATCCAGTGTGTTGAAATTTGTTAGCTAGAAAACTTGGTTGCAGCACAGGAAGCTGAAATTCAAATAAATGGATTAATAATTCAGATCAGACCACTATGACTAGTTTCAGTCTTTCTTTTTCCTATAAATGAATAAAAGTGTGTTCAGTGGATTTGGACCTTTCATAGCTAGTGAAAGATCTCTCTAATCCCTGGGTCACGGGCTACTTGAAGCAGGTGGAAAGACCTTTCTTTGGATTTTAGACACAAATGACTTTGTGAAAACTAACACGTACGTTATTGTGAAATGTTATAGTTTGAATACCATGAACATTTTATGACTTAAAACTGGTAAAAACCTGGCCCATCACCAGTTAAGATTTCTAGATTAAGGATAAATTGCACACATGCATATAGTGTTGCTGATTTATATCAGGTAAGTGTCAAAATCACTCCCTCTCCGGCTAATTAACCTTTTGTGAATTTCTTGTAAACTGTTTTTCCGAAACTGCAATGGTGACAAATGGCTGATGTTCTTTTCATTCTATTTCCGCAAGAAATTAAAATGAACTTTTGTTTTGCACTGAAAATCTCATTTTGCTTCAAAGATCCTTGTTACTCTGCACATGTACGGTCCTCAAGAGAATGTTTTCATACAGGTAACTGCAAGAATATAACACTTCATATGGGGAAAAAAGCCACTTTTTCACACTTAAAAGAAGCCTGAGCTTAGTTATGGAGGGAATTCTTTTCCGTATTATTGCTTTATAAAATATATTGACTTCAGAGCTGCAATCTATTCCAAAGAGAATACTTCACAGGATCTTGTTCAGCTCCTGTCCTCCCCAATGCCACTGGCAGAATGTGTTACTTTTGTTCGGAGTACACACCCAGGGAAAGAAAGAAAAGGGAAATAGACAACTAGTAACATTTAGTGTAACTGCAATTCACTCTCTGACAAAGGAGAAACAGTGAACGGGGAATGGAGATCCATCAAACATAAAATGATTTGTAAATAGAATCCAAACAGGTATAACATAACTGAAATCAAAGCTGAGACTTCTGGGGAAGGCTCGCTCAAAATACCAAGATCATACCTGCTGGAAAAAAGTATATTTAGGAATCAAATTAGGCTATGTAAGGCAGTACTCACGTTAGCAAGATGAGAGAAAAGTATACTGGTATCTCAGCTTAAGCTGTTTCATGGTCATTTTTGTTTGTTTGTTTTAAGAACATCCTTAATGTCTAAATACAGAAATCTACATCAAAGCTACTCCCTTTGCCTTTACTCTCAACACGCACCTACCAGGTATTAATCGGACATATTCGAGACATTTACTTCAGGGTAGGATGAATGGAGCTTTCAAAGTACTTTCTTCATTATCCAGAAAATAATCCTAGCACGTACAACTCTTAAGTATGCATATTCAGTGAGATGAATTTCCTACCCAAACAACAGGCATCAAGATTTCCTGCTCTGCTGTTCCTCACTCCCAGGTTATTACAACCAGCAGCAAGACTCTGGTAAAGGTGATCTTAATACAGAGGAATACAAAGATGCATTAAAGAACTAATTCAATACAGTGCATCTTACTGCCCTACAACTCTGAGAGTAGATATTTAACATTACCACAACTGAGATTTTTCTCTTTCTCTCAAATCCTTAAAACTTTGTAAATTTTTCAGTGATAACATTGGTCACCCAGAGTCTTTCTAAGGTGATAAAACAGTGAAAACTTTTGGTTATTTAGGGAATGTCTAATATGCTGTAGCAAAATTGCCACTGAATAAACTTTCCATGATTGTTGGAGTTTTCTTCTGGTGGGCAGATGGGGGGGAGGAAGTCTTTGTTCTTTTTTTCTTTAAACGTCTCACTGCTAGTAGAGTTGAACAAGAACTGTTAGAGACAGATGAACTGAGCAGATCTGTTGGCTAACTGCCAACAAGAAATGTGTTAATGTTTAAGCTTAAAGAGAGAGAATTTTAAATATTAATTTTCAAGTGTTCAAAATATCTCGTTTTAAACTCAGTCAAATCTGCAAACACTTCATAGATTTCTTTCAGAAAATGAAATTAAATCTTCAGAGAGTAATATCTTCTATGACACAATCGTAACAGCACTACTACTATCCTAAAAATCTAAGTTTGGAAATTTCACAGTGAAGGGATCTTTTTTTCCTGTCAATATTTTGAAACTGGGTTTCACTGTCTTTATCCAGAATTCCAAATTCTGTGCTCCTTGTGGGCTACAGTGGATCTGAGAAATCTGGGAGTTGTTAGGAATCAAAAGTGACTGGATTCTATGATTCTATGACATTTACAGTGTCTCCTCTGGAAAAGTGTATAGAATCATAGAATCATAGAATCATTAGGGTTGGAAGAGACCTCAAAGATCATCAAGTCCACTAATGCCCACTAAACAATGTCCCAAAGCACCACGTCTAAATGTTTTTTGAACACCTCCAGGGATGGTGAGTCCACCACCTCCCTGGGGAGCCCGTTCCAATGCTTGACTCTCATAGTGTAGAAGTTCTTCCTAATATCCAACCTGAACCTCCCCTGGCACAACTTGAGGCCGCTTCCTCTTGTCCTCATAGTCATGAGGGAACAACTATATAAGCACCAGATGACGACTAGCTCATACTTTCGGTAAGAACAACTAATTTAAGCAATGATAATCATCAAACTGCTGAAGGAAAAATGGTCAAATGTGTATCTCATTAACAAAAACTTCATTAGGATGGCACTCAGAATTCAGTGAATATAATGAACTTTTTTATTAATTGCAAAGGTGTTTGGTTCTGACCAAAGATATAAAAATGTACTTGAAAATTAGGTTCAGGATGACTATTGCTTTTGCTTTCTGCCCAATATAATCTTTTTACGCAGCAATATTTATTTGGTAAGAATTTATTTATTCATCACCTAAAACTGCAACTAATGCTATTATCACATTTTATAATGAGCATCAACTATTTCAAATAATTTAAATTATTCAGTAGTTCCAAAACAAGAGATAAAAAGGAAATTACACATCTTTCTATACAGAGTCTGTCTCAATTTGGGACCGGGAGACTGAAGTTCATTCCAGCACTGATTGCTATGAGCAGCATGGGTACACTTTGAAAGAAAAGGGAGAATAGTATAGAATATGAAGCTAATGAACAATCTGTCCTCCTCACAAAACATCAAAATGTCATCCTTTGAGGTACCACCTCAATATTTTTCAATGATTTTTGTGCTCTGAAAAGTAAATGATTGTACAAAAAAAAAAAAAAAAAAAAAAAAAAAAAAAAAAAAAAAAAGGAAAGGAAGACAGAGAAAGATAAAACTTCTGTGTCTAGAAAGACAACAGCTAAAACAAAAAGAAGTATACTGACAAGGGCTACAAGACATACAATTTTACATCTGTAAGGAGGATGGGTTAAAATTGTACTATTGCATTTTGTCCTATATTTTTGTCCTATAATTTGTGCCACAAGGAAGGGATTTTCTGAGCCTTCATACATTCTGACAGTGATAAGACTGTAAACATCACTGTTTATGGGCCATAGTGAGTCTCAATAAGTTGCCTGTCAGAAAAGTATTAAAACAAATCCATACTTAATTATGAACAGATGCAATATATATGAAGTTGCATAATAAGACTCTAAATACAGATGCCTATCTGCTACCAAAACAACAGTATTCTTGAATGTAATAGAAAAATTCACCTATTTCATTTAACAGTTTTGTATACTGTTTGGTTCAAATGTGTTATTTTATATTATCTGAAGAAATATAATTTTAAAAAAGTTAACCATCTGTGGAAATATTTAATGAATTCTAGTTTTTCAGCATGCACACGGTCTGTTTTCCTACATATCATATATGAACAATTTTCAAAATACTTTTTCTCCCAGAGATCTTATGATCTGAATATGAAACAAGGCACAAATTATAATGACAGGCAGCTAGATGGGGTAGCTCACTAGGAAACAGTCCTACATGAATCTTATAGGCACTTCTGAACTTCTGTACTTATCTTAATACTTTGTACTTGTTTGATTTATTTCAGTATATGGAAACTACTTAAGAAGTAGGCTGATTATCCTTTGTTGGGTCTTATAAGAAAATAGAAGATTTTGAGAGAAGGTTGTGGGAAAATGAAATGCATTGAACATTTCTGCAACTTCTTCATTTTTGTTACAATAATTGAATAACAAATTAAAAACATATTTTCACAAAAACATGTGTCACTTTTACATCATCTTTTGTTTTATTTCTTGTTCTACTTGTTGGCCATCGAAGCACTAGTAACAAAGTATTATAAACATGCTGTTTGATGAGTATCTTATTAACAGACAACATACTGAATTTTTAATATACCAGCCTAAACTTTCAGCAGGCAATTGCCTAACAGATCTACCAACATTTCATATGATGACATGGATGTCCTAATGGCCACACAGGCAGAAAAATGATGAATACCTCAGAAAACTAGTCTGGGTGAACAAATAGCTTACACTGAGATATCAAAGAAGTTAAAACATCCATATCTAAGTTCTATTCTCTGTTTCCTACAGGTGTTGTATTCACTGAATGGAGGATTTTATTGAAATGAATATTAAATAATCATATTATTCACAAGTAATACTGCTTATTTAAACTACTGAGGTTGGCCCAAATGACTACTCACAAAACCTTTGATCCCAATCACTTACTCTGTGCCTGTATGTGATGCAGATTTTACAGGGAAAAGAAGTATGAATATTTCAGGGAGTTCTTAAGAAATACATTGGCATTTTATTTTTACCTCTCGGATTTTCAAAGCAATTGTTTTGAAACAATGATTTACAGGGGGGACGGGAAACAGTTAACATTTTCATAGAAAAGAAAAAATCATATGAGCATAATGTTCCAATATATTATGATGTTTTGACATGATGGTCTAACATTTAAAACATTTTAAATCCTTAGATAACAACTGTATATTATTAGCAAGGACAATTTAATAGTCTTCAGTCATATGAAACTCTTCTATCCACAGTTCCGTATGCAAAGCAACAAAACTGAAATCAAATAAAAACTTTTGCAAATGGGATTGCAAAGTCACTGTAATAAGAATCCAAACCCGTATATTTACGAGAAAGATGGGTTTACTGTGAATCCAACCTCTATTATTCAGATCTTCTGAAGAACAGATTTTCCCAGGTATTTCATTGGATTTTGCTATATCCATGCCCTGTGGGTGATGAAACATGGACTTTAATCTATCTTCAAATAATAGTTTAGAATACATTTACGCTAAGCAATTCTGTTGTGCAGCTAAAATTCCATCACATCATCGATACTGCTTTGTTGATTGTATCCCAAAGGGAGTTTTAAGATTAAAATCAAAGTTTTAAGTTAAGTGTGGATAAGACCAGTAGTCTTTAAAATGCCAAGACGCTTATCTGCACCAATCTATATTTTCAAAATAAAATTTGCAGCGAAGTCCTAAACTTTAGTATGTCTAAAAAACAAACTTCTTTTTCTGTAATGAATATGAAAAAATTACTGAAGGTAGTAAATGCTAAAGAAACTGTGAAAGCATATTAGGGTTTTTTGCATGTTTGTTTTTTAAATAGTATTTCTATATGAAATTATACTCTATGGTTCTAACCCTGAAAACTAAATGGTGTAAGGGAAGCTGTATGCTAATGTACTTAAGTGTTTTCCTTTTGTAATTCTTTGTGGGACTGGGATCCAAGTTCAAAGAAAATAAAACACAGTTATAATTTAGAAGTAATTACAGCTCTAACTAGTATTCCATATAATGAAAGAACTCATACGACTAAATGAAGAAATGTGTTGCAGATTTTGGTTTAGGTATTCTGGGAATAAATTAATTGGTACTAATATTACAGTTTAAGGTGATCCCTGTTCTCTCCCACTTTCTCAGAAAGTTGGGTTTGGACAACAAGAACATGCAGACCAATAATGCCATCAGAGTAGCAGTGAGGAAATTAATCCTTTTGCTTCAGAGTAGCTCTTGTTACAAATCTGCTATAGCTTCACCCCTAATGAATTTAGAAATAGAATTGATAAACACATCTAAAACAGTCACTGCAACAAAAATATTCAGTAAAAATCAGAGAAAAATCCAAGAAAATATGCAGAACAATCCCAACGCAGAGTAGCTGAGAACTTAAGTCACAAAAGATAATTCAGCCATGAGTTGCTCCAGAGACTGCAGATGTAGTCAAGATGTCATTAAAAAGAAGATCTTGATAGTATGTTAACCTTCTCAGTGAGGTATAAAGAACTTGGCTTAGAAAGGAGCAACAATTTGGCTTGTCTATATATAGATTTATAACTCATTTATATTTATCTTAAAATTATCTAGCTCCACAATAACAGTGATCAGAAACCAGCAACTTCTGCAGGTTGTACCCTGTCTTGCAAACAACTGGATAACAACAGCTGCTTTCTGAATACACATTTCATTATTCATAAACGTATAGCAACAACCTTGTTCAGAAACAGTCTGTACTTATTGAGAAGTAAACCCGAGAGCAGTGGTGGTGGACAAGGTCAGACCTTGGAGAAATGATTTTTACTGAACTTGCATAATTTGGAAAAAAATGAGTCTGTAGTGTATGATCTGCAGGGACTGTAATTTATATCCCTTTACTTAGCGTCATTGTGTGAATGCGTGAATCCATGATGTCGATAAGAGATATCACTAAAAAAATTCCTCAAAGTTTATAGATGTTCAGATATAAGAAACTCAATTAACAAAGTTGCCTCAGAAGCTAAGCAACATATTAGTAGAAAGGACCAATTTTCAAAGTGTTAATTTTGGGAGCTTATCCCAGTTCATTTAAGATTTAGAAGCCTAGATTTAACCTCTACTTTTAAAATATTTTGAAGCCTGGGTAAGCAAGATGTATCCTTTATTAAAACAGCAACAAAACTAACTCTTAGAGTTAGTTCTGATCTTAGGATGTAAAAAGAACCATCACAGAAATATTATGTTTATTTTTATGTTTTAATTTAAAAATGCTGAATGAAGTATATGTTTTAGTAACATGATCTGAAATGAACAGAGAAAGAAAAAACTCACAAAAATAATTGATGGAGAAGCTAACTATTATTCCAAATTCCTTCCTCCAAAGAAAGTCATATCATGTTAACCATGTATTCTTTTAGTGCACCAGTTTGGGAAAATGTCAGGAGTCTAAATTCTGTAATGTATTTTCGCTATCTTTATGACCTTCCCTATTTATGGAATTGGAGAAGAAGTACAAGATAACAACTGGGTTACAGTTATACTTAAATTGTCAGGAGAACAGATTAGGTTCATAGTATTTTCTGTTCTCATTACAGGCATTGTCATAAGAATGTAGAATTCAAACTTTAATGCCTCATATATTTTAGCAAACACAATTGTAAAATGTACTTTTGTGACCTTCCCAATGTTTATTTTCTGATTTATTAGCACCTTTTATAGTTCTCTGCCCAGAGCTCTCATAATGTGTAAGGGGAATGTCAGAAAGCCCAACCTATATATGTATAGCAGTATTTAAAGGTTTATGTATTATAAACATTTATAGCAAAGAGCATCTTCTAAGTGGGCTACCGCATCACTTAACATAAGGATGAATGTCATTTGAGGTTTTATCTCAACAGAGTTGTTAAATAAGGATCCCTGATCTAAAACATGTCACACAGTAGAGTAATGGTACAGATTCTCAAAATGAAAAAAGGAGTTAAACTCAAAATATTCTTAGTGAATTTAGTGCATTTATTTATTGAATCAAACAAAAAATTTTGGAATATAAAATAATGTTATATCAATAAATTTACATGTAATTCATTGTGAAATGCATTTAATTCCAGATATAGAAACCTGAGTTAAAATGTTTAAAGAAAAATGTTATGAAAAACATTACTTTTTATTCTGCAGCGACAGCATATTTAACAACAAAGTAGTGAGTAAAATAAGAAATATCAGAATATCTGAAATGACCGCTTATATGCACTTTTGTTTACAAAGCCTAGCAATTAGAAATTAACACCAAGATGTAAAACAGACTAATGAAACCTTTTGGCTGTTTTTTTCTTTTTGAACTGTTTTAGTATTTGGCTAAAGCTAATTTTAAAATAACAGAATATGTTGATGGATGTTAATTTTACTCACTAGTGCATATAATTTCCTGACTATTGAAATACACAGATGACTTTAAGAAACAGGAAACACATTGGAGAGATATGTCTAAGTCTGTGTCAAACTACGAAGAAGTTGCGAGTGAAATTGAACAAGAACCCTTCAAATGGTTAATTTTTAGAGCTAGTCCCTTAGCAATTGCTGTCTCACCATAATGTCTTGGAAGTGACAAATGGATACTAACAGCACCAACAGTAATTTAGGTGGAAGCCAAGTGCTGCATTTGATTCTTTGAGTATTTCATGTCAGAATTTCAATATTTTTAGTTTAAGTTAATTTTCAACACACACCTTCATTCAAGTAATGTGGAAATAAAATGTTTTATCAGTACCATTTTTTAACAGATTAACAAAGAAAAATTGATGCAAATTAGTCAAAGTTATTGATGAATCTACTTATGTTGGAGGGAGAGATGGATGAGCTTAAAAATATCACAGCAGTCATTATATTTAAAGGTGACATGGCTGACAACCCAGCTGAAGTGCCTCCACACCAATGCACGCAGCATGGGCAACAAACAGGAGGAGCTGGAAGCTAACATGCTACTAGAAAGTTATGACCTAGTTGCCATTACTGAAAATTGATGGGACGAGTCCCATGACTGGAGTGCAGCTATTGATGCCTACAGGCTGTTCAGAAGAGACAGCTGAGAAAGAAGGGGCAGAGACATTGCCCTCTATGTCAAGAAATGGATAGACTGTGAAGAGCTATCCCTGAAGAATAGCCATGAGCAGCTTGAAAGCTTATGGGTAAGAATTAGAGATCAAGGCAACAAAGGAAACCTTGTGGTTGGTCTCTATTACAGGCTGCCTAATCAAGGGGAGCCTATTGGTGAAGCCTTCTTACTCCAGCTACAGGAACCATTGTGCTTGCAGGCTCTCATCCTGCCGGGGTACTTCAACCACCCCGACATCTGCTGGAAAAGTAGTATGGTGAGCTGTAGGCAATCCGGGAGACTCCTGGAGTGCATGGAGGATAACTCCTTAAGCCAGGTAATAGACAGCCCTACCAGAGGGGATGTGATACTGGACCTGATGGTCACCAATGCAAGTGAGCTCATTGGCGATGTCAAGATTGGAGGCAGCCTGGGCTGCAGTGGTCATGCACTGATGGCGTTCTCAGCCCTGAGGGATAAGGGTCAGGTGAGGAGTAAAGTCAGGACCCTGATTTCACAAAAGCAAACTTCCAGCTCTTCAAGGAGTT
>NW_009628467.1:0-18708 GCF_000690535.1 Cariama cristata
CCCCCCGCCCCGCTACCAAAACCTCACCAAGTAAACTCAGTGCAGCTGAGAAATGGCTGTGGTCATCGGAGAAACCCTTGAGGAAAAGAGCATCTTGCACTTCTGTTGACGCAGGGTTTACCATTCTAATCACATACATCCTCAGGGCTGACTAAACTCATGTGCTTTATGTGCTTTTTGTTTTATTTTTAACACAGTGCTTGAACCCCTCCCTCTGCAATAACACGCCCACATGGACCTGGCTAAATCTACATACAAATACTCCTCAAATGAGGCCACGTTTCTCTCCTGACTCCTTGCAGGGCTTGGTTTGTGGATTCCTAATCTGATGGGTGGTGAGAGGAATACTGATTTGTTTTTAATTTATTTTTAATCAGCTGAGGATTAGTTATGCTTACTTGTGATGTTATCTCTCCATGCTCAAAAGGAAAGCAGCTTTTGTCCGGTCTGGGAATTTCTGGTCACTAACACACTGCAGAAGGGAGGATTTGATTTAGTAGGTGTACTCTCTCTCTTAAGTTAATATTTTGGCAAGGTACTAAATGTTAGTTTTGTTTGTTTTTTTGTTTTTTGTTTTTTTTTTCTGTGAAGTGCCAGATTTTGTAACTCTTTTGTAACTCTTTTTCAAAGGAACCTGGTAGCCTTTGTACACTGTCCATCTTGAATATTCATTTCCTGCCTACGTGATTCCCCAGCTTCCAGTTGCAGCTGGATGTGACAGTTGCTTCACTTTCTGTTAAAGTTGTTGTGTAGTGTTACTGGGGTGTTAAATACCCCATTTTTGCCCCAAAGGTGGCTGGGTTTCAATATAGGATCTCTGTACTAGATGTTTTGTTTCTGAAATATTCCTCTTTAATGGTGCTTATGCACCTGAGTCATTGTTAAATAAAAACATAGCAGACAAGTTATAATAGAATTAGCTTTAGTGATAATGAAAATTATCTGTACTTTGACGGGTGATGAGATCTAGTCCCTTCCCTCTTTAATTTCTGTAAAATGTAAAACTACTCTGGCTGTCTAGGGAACTGGTTAACAAGGAAAGATTTATGGAAGGCAAGTGCTGATAGAATTATCCCACTTGGCTAACTTTTAAGAGTCAGTTTAGTTTCTGTAGGAGTGTCAGCTTTGTCAAAATGTTACATCAGGAATTGATATGTCTTTTTTTTTGAATAAGATTGAATAAAAAATGAAATTAACTTCCAGTTTTCTGTAGTTTGTTTCAGAAGTTGGATTGTGCCATAGATAGCTTTAAATTCTTACGGGATTTTACAGAGAGAATAGAAAACATTGTTTGCCAGAGAAGACCAAATTCAGTATCTCTGCCAGCATCCTAACTTATTTTCAGATATTGTGACATATCTTCAATATTAAAAAAATATAATCAACACATTGCTATAGTCATCCCAAACGAGCTTACTTTTTAAGAATTAAACAAACGTGCAGTTGGTGTAGCCTGACCAACGCAATTATGTGGCAAAAAATAATATATTGAAAGATGAATTCAAAAGAAGCAACTGGGGTCAGTGATAGAAATATTAGGACAGGAAAGTAGGTCTACTAAATTATAACATGGATTTAAATAATAAAAACTTAGATTGGTTGCTAACTATTTAAATAAAAAATGGGTATATGGTGCAAATCTTTGTGATTATATTGGATAAGATGCTAGACAAGTTGTTGAAATATTCATTCCCATTGATTGCAAAACCAGCAATGAAAAGTAAAGTAATGAAGTAAGGACTCTCCTACTGGTAAGGTGCTAACTTTTTTTTTTCTTTAATCCAAGAGGTATTTCTGCTTCTTCATTGATGGAAGTGATGGAATAGATATAGAATATTTTGTTGAAGAATTGGAGGCTGAATCTATCAACATTTTCAATGGTTTGTGAATGTTTTGCATTAAGTACATCATCTAAAAATTTCCAAGTCATTTATCCAATATAAATAACAGGGCAGATTTTTCTTTCTTGAAAATGTCCAATAGCTTGACTGGGTACTTTTAAGTCAGGTTTGTTATCATATTGGTACTTCCTGCACTCTGTATGCAAGGGAAAATCTTGCTGGGAAAAGGGTTTTGTATCAGTGATGCTGTTTTTCCTTTCACAGTTACTCAGTCATGGATTTTTGAAAGGTTTTTACAGATAAATGTTTTCCTTGTTTAAACTTTTTGTCCTGTTTTTGATGATGCAGCTTTCACTGCTGTCACAGGCTATTTATCCACTGTCTTCTGTTATGAAATATCTAATAGTGAGGCCTTAGAGCTGTCACTAGGCGATACCAGTTCTCAAACTGACCCTTTCAGCTTAATGGGAGGTGCACTTTAACTCATCGACTTTCCAAACTTGTCTCAAGTTTCAGACAGCTACAGGGTATCCTCGCATTGCCATATGATTAGCATTAATTTCAAAGAAGTAAAAGTATGTAGGAGTTCCTTTTGCTGATGATTTAAAAATCAGAGTGGTGAATTTTAGTCTAGTGGTTACAAAACTGGAATAAATTTACAGGAAAAAAAAGAGCATCAAATAAAAACAGTAGTTCTGCAGAGAATAGACCTGGTATTAAGCTATTACCTCACGTTGTGTTTCTCTGCAGCATCTTTTGGCAATCTGCTGCCTCTGTGGCTCTGTCTTTCAAAATGTATTCTGCTCTGGTACCACTCTCTAATTGCACTTGAACGTTATCAGGATGCTGTTGAGCACTAATGAGTCTTCAAAGCAGTGTGTAGGGACTTCCACTTCCCTTTTGTTCATACTAATTAAGTTAGGGAAATTTTATATTGTGCCTTGATTAATTCTGGGAATTTGTAAGAATGCAAATGAAACATTGTTTATCTGGGGCTGAGTTATCTTTTGATATGCAAACACACTTTGATATGCTGATTTTCATTACCACAATTACCTTCCTCTTTGGGAAGGCAGTTGAATTACAATTCCATCTGACTCCTCCCTGCACAGAAGATGAGATTTCCGTTGCTTACGTTTCATAACTGTATACAAATTCCATGCTGAGGCAGTGGTCTGAACAATGTTCCTGTTAGTCTAGCAATATCAGGAATTTATCTTATTTTCTGTAAGTCTATCTATGATCTATATTAATAAAACACAAGACCAACGTGGTCTTGGATTCTTCTTAAACCCAGAGTACTTTTATGTAACTCAGAAGTTAACTGATGAATGATACTTCATAGTCTTTGCTTATAGTAATATTACTTCTTGGACAACTTTGAGACTAAAGTAACTATATTCTGCCAAGTGCTAAAATGTTCTGAAACAGTAATGAAGTATTAAATTAACGAAGTAGGAATATGGGGAAGAATTTGGTATGCAACAATTTTTTTGAGGTTTATACCTCTCAGGAACATCTCTCCTGAACAGACATCTGTGCTTTGCTGGCCATCTGGACAGTTATTTTTTATGCAGCTTTCTGCACGTCCAAGGGAGCATACCCCAAACCATGGCACTAAGTTCAGAGTATTGTTATTTCTTTGATCCTCATGATTGTGTGTAGCTCATGCTCTTATTTACAGACTTACTGGAATCCTGATCTGAATTTTTATTACAGCCTTGGGAAACAGTACTTGAAGATGTCACATATAGGTTTCATCTGCACTGATTTTAACTGCAATTCAGCTGAATCAGTGTGGCAGGGTTTCTTTCCTAATGGCAGCTATCTTTTCATTCATTAAAATACTGCTGTGCTATTTTTGGCCCAATATCCTTCTTGCTGCTGTTACACAAATATGTCTCCTGCCTTTTTTGAAGTCTCTTCCATTTCTTCTTGTACCTTGAACTGTGCTTTGGTGCACTGTTCTGGTGACAGACACAGCTAATAGGGACACAGATTTTCACACTACCCTTGGGGTACTCTTACCTATTATATGAGTCTCCCATTCAGCACTCATTTAAGGCAAAGCCAGTTTAACTTTAACTTTCATGTTTTGCACTGGAGCTAGAAACTGCTGGCTGAGGCCAGTACTGGTGCAGCAGAGAAGTGCCTGGCACCCACAGTGATTTGAGTTTGTCTGTGGAAGTCCACAAGCCTGAAGAGGTGAAAAGCTCTCATACACTGAACTGAGAGATGATGCTTTTCAAATGGCCTCTCAGGCTGTGTATGTGTGAATTGAAGCCTTGAGCAATTCCTTCTGCCGCTGCCCAAGCTGTAAAGGCTTGAGCGTTGGTGCGTTTTCTTCAGCTGCATAATTGCTTAAAAAGTTAAGTACATGCCTTTAATACAAGCGTATGAATGTGCCCTTAAGTCTTGGCATAGCAAGACAGTAACATGCAGGTTTTTTTAGAAAACCTTTTTCAAAATTTTCTGCAGAGCATCTGCTAATGTCAAATGAGTATTTTCTTTCAGGTACTTGCCCTGCCTTTCCTCTTCCACAACTATCACGGTCCCAGGATATATAGAGATAATCTGCATTCTGCAAGCCTTCATCTTGACTGGTTTGGGTCAATTGTGTCCAAGCCTTACCTAATTTTCTAGGGAAGTCTTTGAGTAAAATAGTCTATACACCTATATTTAGTCAATAAACAGTTTTATAAATGCTGTATTTAAAATGTATTTGTTTATTTTCCAAGAGCCAAGATACTATTGGAAACTCCTAAGGGATTGGTTTAGTGTTTTTTCTAAACAGATAAGACAGAATTTATATATGAAAAATACACATACATTTGGTTTCTTTGTAGCTGACTTGCCTTTGCATGGTGCTTCTCACTGGAAACACATATGGAGGGACTGTTCATGATGTTATTTTAAGTCTTGGTTTGTCTTTTAGTATATGTTGAGTGTTCTATTACAGGGTACAGAGCTAGATAATGTGTTCAGTGTTGTGGATATAATAAAGAAGGATCTTGTAATGCTCTTGCTTTCTAATTATATTCTGTCTTAGCCCACAATGTGTCCATACATCTCTTCCTTATCCTGGAAGACACCCTCAACACTAGAAAGTGCCAAGACAAATTAAAGCATCCCATCTAAGTAAACAACCACATGGCAGAATCCATATGTTCTAAAATTAGGCTTATCTATGTTTCTAACAATATATTACTTTTGCATCTAGAAAGGAAAATCAAACCAATTCCCTTGTGTGGAGAGAATCCCATTGCATTTTGAATGACTATTAGCATATTAATCATCTCCTGCGATATTTTTCAATTCAGTCTTTTGAAGTCATCCCTGGAAGAGGATTTACTCTAAAATAATAGTATCATAGACTGCATACTGCTTTCAGTTATGTTGATGTACCTTTTAACCTGTCTCTTAAGTTAACGTGCTGCCCCAAAATGCATTTTGTTTGAGAAACTGGGATCCAAGCTTTGCGTGCTTTATGGAGGTGGCCTTCTATGAAGCATGCTTTGTGACCTGAGCGATTCCCCATACATTCCTCTCTCCTGCACTTCAGTCCTGCTGTGTTACATCATTGCTGGTCCCAGACTGGGTTTTGTGCATTTATAGGGGGCAAAACTGATGACCCAGGGACCTAAGGCAGAGGTTGATTCTCCTTGTGTCTCTGGGGATTTGCCACAGGGCACACAAAATGATGTCACTGTGTGTTCTGAAGAATATGCTGCGTCTTTGAAGGGTTAGGGCTTAGTTACATCTGAGACATGGACATTTCCCAGAGGATGAATCTGTGCCAAACCTCACCGATTGCTTCTGTAGTCTTTCTCTGTGGGATTAAGAACCCCCAACTGCTGTGCTAGTGCTATAGTGCTATTCTGCTGTTATACTGATAATAGCAGAAGGTGGCAAAGTTCCCACAGGTGGGAATGATAGATGTATATTGGTGGACTCTACAAGAACAAAAGCGAACAGTGCTGAGAATTTTAAAATTCCTCCTTGCATGCCAAGGACTTGTGTGCATCTGGACTGATAGTAGCTAGATGTAGTAGTGGTAGAAAACTAAACGCAATGAGAAGTATGAACTTGACTAATTATTTTGACAAATTTGGGCATTAGGAAGGCTGTTATATTTGGATTTAATTTGCTTATTTTCATTTCTCTAGGAAAGCAATTTTCTGGCTTTAGAACAGATTAATCCACTGAAGAGCAAGACAAGTTTGGTCAGAACAGCTGATACCAGTGAACAAGTTGTGCATTCTGGGATTTGTAGAGTTCTGCCCAATGCACTTAAAAAATCTAAACATGTACCTGCTTGTAAGCCTTAGCAAAATGTATGGAAAAATTGTTTGTGACTACTTTTATTTTTTGACCAGCTGTATTGCTGTGACTTCAATGAGCAGCACCTACCTTTCATAAGCAGGCTTTTTGGTGCCCTCATGCCCCTTGTCCTGTCTCACATTATATTCTAAGTAGCAAAAGTCTTGAAAGGCTTCAGTTTTTCAAAACACATGTACCCTTGAAGTGAAATAGCATATCTGTCCACTTGGCTGTCTCAGTGAAAACCGTTCTCATCCCGAACTGTGACTCTTGTCTCGTTGCTGGCCAAGGTCAGAGAGGAGTAACTATGGTGCCAAGGTCTTCCCTCTGGTAGCTTTTAGTTTCAGCAGCAAGTCTGACATTCTGAGCAGATGCAGCTGCTGGGCAGAAACCTAAGTAGCAGAACAGTGTTTTATGCTGGGGAAAATAGGATTCAGAGAAGTGGTTAACAAAAGTCTCCACTTGGAAATGGGAGAGGAAAGGTATTGCAATTTGTCTTCTGACGGCATTTCTAAAGCCAAACTGAAAGCTCTACTCCTTGTCCTGAGCTGCTTGTGTATTTGCTTAAAACTTGTTTTCTCTGAGAAATGTTTACGTAATGGTTAAGTGTTACCTTTGGGGACTCCTGCTGTTCTCTGTGCATGGCAGTAGTCCCAGTAGGAGTGTGTTATAAAAACCTTTAGTATCCTAATTGTCATTTTTTCTTTAGACTGAAGAATTTGGGCCTGGAAATGCAGTGAAAGACAAATGAAGCTTGCAGGTCCTAGGTGACAACTTTTGCATTTGGATAAATTACAGTTTCTTAACAGTTAGTCTCAGATGCACACTTAAGCTTTTCCATAAAAAAGTAGGAGTTAAGAGTTAGTTCTCCCATTTTTTCCATACTTTTCTCCATGTATTAATTCAGGGCAAGTGAGGAATAAGCCGCTGGTGGGTTATTGAGTCTTCTGTGAGCAACTCCTGCCTTCCCAATTCTTTGGAAAGGAGCTTGGCAGGAGGCAAACAGGAAAATAACGTCTGCTCTGCTGTCTCAAATAGGTGACACTGTCGTGTACCTTCCCAAGTCTTTGGAAAGGAATTGAAAGCCTTGTGCTTGGCAGGAGGCAAACAGGAAAATAACGTCTGCTCTGCTGTCTCAAATAGGTGACACTGTCGTGTAAAATGCCATTACAGGAAGACTGTCTTGGTCATACTCTGACACAGCTTCCTTCAGGAGTGTCTAAATTTCTGACATGATGACTTGCAAAGAGTGCTACATGTTTGAACTTCAAGTATATCTCCTAAAAATAAATTGTTTCTGCAAGCAAAGTCCTTCTTAAAATGTTGTTAAGACATCCTCTGTAAACTGATACACGTTCTGAGTTGGCAAAGCAGTCACTGAGAGAGCAGCACAGATGCACTCCAGCATACAACTTGCACCCGATCACTTAGATCACACTGATGTAAACCATAAAAGAATCGCTTGAAACGAGGAGGAGCTCCTACAACCAAATACCTCTCAAAATGTCCTTTTGCAAAGCAAGAGCATGATACAAAGCAAGAAATACTCACCAGAAAGTTACAAACTTTTGATGTCAGTTTATTTTGAGCATGCATTTCAGCTTCTGCTTAAATATGTCTAAAATGAGAGATTGCTTACTTCTATTTGACATACTGTATTTTTCATTTAAGTTTTCTTTGTAGCACAATATTGTAAATGCAATGAATGACTCAGTCAACCTATACCTGCAAAAAGCTTTTTAGCATATTTCATCTCTGTCTGTTTGGAGGTAGCTTAATTTATGTGCTAAAATGCTTGTGTTATGATATAAATTATGCTAAAAGGAAAAGTACAATGGTTGAAGCAATCACACTAAAAGTTGGTCTGTGTAATAAGTGCTCTGCAGAAAGTAAAAAAACTGTTTGTTTGTTGAATATTTATGTGATCGGATCAAGATGATTCTTTCTCTTCTTGCTGAGGGCAGCCAGCAGTACATTTGACTTCGTTACTTATGAGGTGATTTTCCAGATGCCCAACAGAGATGATCAAAACTGAAATCCAGCTACATTTTCACCATCTCATTCTTCCTGTGTATATTGTTTCCTAGTTAAAAGGAAGGCAAGGTATAGGAACTGTCAGTGCTAGTGACAACAGTTGGACTTATCACTTAAAGCCAGATAGGCAGAACTGAGTTTCCGAGCTTGAGCTGTAGGTGAGTAAAGTAGGCAGAGATGCTTCTGGCTCCACTGCTGCTCTGGCAAGAGGATGTTACTCTGACCACGCTTTTTCTTCCCCATATCTTAAGCTGCTGCAGCAAAATGAGCACACAGTTACTATGTGAGTAAAATCCCCTGAGAACTAGGTTCTCTTGCCTTGTGTCCCTGTTATCTCCTATAAAATGTGCTAGGCAATCAAAGTTTAATCTAAGATTTCTCTTGTGTCTTCATGTACTCATTCCTTAATTGGTCTAGCCTGCCAACTGGATACTCAGCCACACTGGCAGCTTGTGTGACATGCATGATTATCTACCAATTGGAAGAAATTGCCAAATTATTTCATAGAGTTTGCTGATTCGCCACCTGCTTAACATGGCTTTCCTCATGATTGAAATTACTATGGTGCTGGTGGTAATCTAAAGACTTCTGTGGAATAGCGGAGAACACTGCCAGGACTGGTCAGATTTGATCTGCTGAGCTGTACATACTGCACTAACCTAAAAAATATTTGGTTGATGAATAGTAGATATATGTTTTTTGCCACTTGTTTATCGTCAGCTGAGAGATGTCAGCAAAATTTGAAGTGGAGAGAAAGAAATGTTTGTATTCAGCCCTAGTTCTAAAGCCAGTGTAGGTGCTTCTGAGATTGAATGAGTAATCCCTCTTGATTGGAAAGAATTTATGTAGTTTTGGAGGAAAAAGCATGTTTATAGTCAAGCATAGTGTTATAATGAGCAATGCTCTAACCTCATTTTCTTGTAGTTTATCTACATCCCAAGACAATCCTTGAGGGTAATAACCCAAAAGTGTTTGTGCACAGTATATTACAAAAACATAAAATTGTTATATCTGCAGTGAGTAAAGAAACAGAAATAGAATCTCTTTCATATTATGTGCAAGAAAGTTAAGTGAAATACTTGGTTGTAGTAGTCAGTATACAAAATGATACAATTTTAAAAAATGTTGTGATGATTTGAGAAGCAGATCGGTGATACAACTTACACATTTATATCAGGGAATGTAGATGAGTTAAAGATTTGCTAGAACTGGCTGGCTGTAATGGATGCAAGGAATATCACACCTGATTGCACCACATCACCTATTGAGTAAAGCACAGGATAGAAGTGTTTGTTCATTCCTTCTCTAATGGGAGTCTGCTGATGGGGTGCACTTGGTGTTTGGCTGGTTTGGGGTAGGGTTTGTTTTTTGTTCAATTCTGAAGGTCTTCCTAGAACCTTTCTGTAGGTTGGTCAGAGTGGTTAGTGGCTTTAGAAGTTTACGTGCTATCTCCCTGCACATTAGTGAGCCACGGTGTAGTGTTTGTTCCTAATATCTCCCATCTGCATTCAGGACCTGATGCTGTTATCTCAGAAATTAAAGCAAAAAATTGCATTTACTTTCAAGGAAACAGAATGTGGTTCTGCTTTGTTTGGTTTTTAGTAATACACAACGTATAAATCTAAATGCATAAGAAGTATCTTCACATAGGCAAAAAAGATTCAAATATAGATTGTACTACAAATAGGACAGCTTTGACTATGAGATGAAATGCAGGTAATCTCTTTTGGTTTCCTCTGAAAACTGAAAAGGATTGTTCCATGCTTGAAAGAGCAGCTGAAGAGCAAAAAGAACAAAAGAACTGTTATTCCTGTCCAAAATAGAGAATTATTGTCAGGCTTCTGTGATTATCACAAAAATCTGTTTTATAAAATGATACAGCTGTCTGGATGATACACTGAGATCTCCTGCTTTGTTTGTTGTGTGTTTGTGTTTTTTTTTTTTTTTTGTTTTTTTTTTTGTTTTTTTTTTTTTTTTTTTGTTTTTTGTTTTTTGTTAAGGAAAAAATTATCTCCCTTTTTCCTTATCAAAATTTTCTGTTTTGGAGACAATAAGTATATTTGTTTTGGTTTTGCTTTTTGCCTGTATTGCAGATGTTAATGGTTTGATTCTGACCTTGCTTAATCTGGTTTTACACAATATTGAGTAGATTTGGTCTCAGTTTACAGCTGAAACCAGAAACTCATTGTTTTTCTGGGTAAAAAAGAGTGTGTCGAGATCTGTGATTGAGCCTATTGAGAAATCTGAATACTGAACCAGCCACAAAAGCAACTGCAAAATTCATTCACCCTATCTGACAGAAGGCCTGTCTGAGGCTTCAGTAGTCACTCAACTTGTTTGAATTGTCAGAAAGTCAGAAGCCTGTCTGACTGAGTACCATGACATACTTTCTCCGTGATAGAAGTGCTGCTGATGAACCAGTTTCTCTAACTTGAAAACAAAGCAGAAACATAACCAGTCCACAGCTGCATTTTGTTTCTTGGTCAAAACTTTTTTTTGATGTTTTAAGTGAGCATCTTGTTGCTGGGCATTTGGCGTAAGGTACACAGTGAGTTGTAACTGGGCTCCTCGGAGGAATCTAATGTTCTAAATGTGAATGGTAAAAAATATTTTCAGAGAGTGTTTGTGCCAGCACTGAAACTTTAATAGTTTATGCAGTCCTGGAAACAGGAGGAAACTACTGACACATGCAGTCATGTTCTCTGGTGCGATATTTCACAGGAAAGCAAGAGCTTCTGTTATCTGCTATATGTGAAGTAGTTTAAATGTGGAAGAACTACAACAACCGTGTCTGCAAAACCTCCCTTTAACTTTATCCATTTTCAGGAAAGAGAGCATTGCTACCTGTTCCCACTTTGTGCCTTTTGGTCAAAAAGAAAATATTCTGTTAGTCTCCATAAGAGCCCAAAACAGTTTCTGAAAACCCGCCTGCCTTCCCTGTGCAGAGAGAGAAGGATTCATTGCTACTGACTCTACTCCTGATGTGGCTAAAAATTAGTTCTCAAAGTCTTGGTGAGTTGTCTTCAGACTCTTAATCTGCTGTTTGAGTCCCGGTGTTGCAGGAAAGCCTACACTTCCCTCTCCTTTTCCCTCTATCCCAGTGTTTTCTCCCCAAGTTTAGTCCTTGTGCCTTATTCTCTAGTGATAAAATTTTACATTTTATGTACTCTTACTGTGAGCCAAGGACCTTGATAGCCTGTGTTATAGGCAGGTGTTCAGCCAATTCTTGCTTCCCCTGCTTATATCTTTCGAAAAGATTTTGACCAGTAGGGAATATCTGATCCTCTCAAAAGCTATAAATGCAAGGTATTGTGGATTTTTCATTACCTTTTAAGAATTAGGAGCAATAAATGAAGTTTTTGTATTTGAAACCTTGCCTGACGATCACTTGCAAACTCAGGTTCTTAGACACACTGCATTTCTGTGCCAGTTTCATCTTCTGTCACATCACTGCCAACTTTTTCTTGATGGTAAAAAGTCCTTTAAAACCTGGCAACAAATATTCTGTGTTCCTGTTTCTAAGCTTTAATAAAACTCAAAGGTAAGCTAACTTTTTTTTTTTTTTTAAATTGTGACCCTGGCATTAGTCTTTAAAAATTAATTGTTAAGGAGTGGTTTGTCTTGAAGCTGATCTTTTCCTTCTTGTTTTCTTCCCATGGACCTCTGTTGAGGCAAACCATTCTTAGAACAAATATCTCATTATTGAGGATAATACAGAGTATACTGAAATTGTTACAGAATATACCGAAACCTGTCAGTTATCTTAGTTATGCTGTAATGCGGTTTTATGTAGAACAAAACTTTCTCTAGCACCTTAAAACTAATGACTTACTATTTTTCCTTAAAAGCACCCAAGTTTGAGTTAGGTTCCCTAGTTTAATTTCATGTTGTGTCAGTGTAACACTATGCAATCTATGTAATGCAACACGAACTAAAAATGATGCCTTGAAGAAAAGAAGACAGCATGTTAAATTCAGACCTGTATGTCTCTACATTGGCAGTTTGGCAGGTGCATAGAAATCTGAATGTCTGGGAAAGTTTCTAGATATATTTTAGTGTAATTATTCTGGTTTTATTTCTGACATGGTAAGTTGCAGTTTGTTAAATCAGTTTTGGAAAATTCAAAGATGGAAAATAGATTTCCCCCAGGAACTTCATGAGTGTTAATGAACAATGCTGTAAACACAAGGATGGAGTTCGCATCCATGTCCAACATAATAAGGGGAATTTTATTGTAACTGTAAACTGTTGGTAGATGGTTTTATCTTAGGACAGAAGATAAAAACTGAAGTGAAGCTACTGATCTTTTTTTGCTAGAAAGGGTCTGCCTGCATGGACTGCAAGACAGGTACCCAAAACCAAAGGATAGCAAAGTTATTTTGTAGAATGAATTGTTTCATCCACATACTCTAAAGCCTGTTTTAAGCCACTCTTGTGTGTTTTGCTTTTTATGCCATCTGAAATTTTACAAACACATTTCCCACCGCTTACCAGTATTACTCTGTACTATAGGCTTGCTATAGGCTCTGAGCACAGCAGTGGCAACATGGGAAGGCAGCACTGCTGGAAAGTGGGCTGCTGTATGGAGCCGTATTACAGGTGAGGTGTGCACATGGAGCTGTTGACCTTCTTGTTGTCCTAGGACATGGTCCTCCTGGAGCAGGGTGAGACAGGCTGGAGGTATCTGCTCCTGCATGATGCTTCCTCGAATTCAGCAAGCCTGTGTTGCTCAGGCTCATGCAGAAGTTTCTATCTGGTTCCCTTTCCAGTGGATTTACGAGTTTTTTCAGTTGTGAATTTCATTTCCTCCCCTATCAGTGTAACTTTTCTGTAGAGGATAACAGTGTTTAACTGGGCTTGAAAAGCAAAAGGAAACACACCCTTTTACTGTGTTACAAGCTCATATTACCATGATGTCACTTGAAATGTTTGTGCCTCTCAATAAAATTTTGATGGGTGTCTTTGGATCTCCAGTTTAGCAACTTTACACTAGGTTATTAGTCTTCAGGTATTGACAGGACTATGAATAAGTTTTACAGTTTTCATCTGCCGAGATCTCTAGGGTCCCATGTAATGTCCACAGAAACCAATAAAAAGACTTTTGTTAATGCTTCTTGTTGGATTTAGATCCCTACATTTGAGCATACACAGATTTTTAGGCCTTATAATTCCTTGTTTTTAGGATTTGGTAGTATAGGAGTGGTCACATGAGATAAAAACAAGGTCCCCCTATCTTTGTCTCTAGTGATAGTCAGGACCAGGCTTTTGAAGGGAGAATGTGAGAAACGTTGACGGAGCAATAAAAATAGCTTGGCCCAGAAGATTTTGCTTCCTCCTTACATCAGTGAGAAGCTGAATAAAGACTTCAAGCAGGATAACTTACAGTCGTCAAAGTTTTAAATGTTCTTTTACTAAAAATAACTTTTTCTCCTCTAACTGGGCATAGTTTTCCCTCCACTCTTCCCCTGCTGCTAATTAAATCCTCCTCATCTGTCAATAACAGAATGTGAGTTTTTCTTAGTATCCTACATAAACTAGTTAAATTCCATTTATTTTATACAATGTCCTGAATTGTGCAACATCATTTGCATTTATATCTAACTTACTTTGTTATGCATACTTTCCTTAATTACTTTTTGGGCTATATATTTTTTCATAAGCACATTTTTTTATACTTCTTAGCTTATATTTACAGAGCTTTGTAATCACAACATGTTTCATACAATCTGTCTCTACTTCTGCTGAAGAACAGTTACTGATTTGATAAGAGGCCAGCACTTTTAAAGTGGGTGATAAAGTCAGGCTCTTGAATCTATATATAAACAGGTGAATATAGGTTGGCTAGTTTCTAAGGTATTTGTGCTCTCCTGATGGTTTAGTGGCAGCTCTGGATGTATGGAAGTTGAAGGACTTCTGGTCCTCCTGTATGTTATGGAGCTTAATTTAGAGCACTAGAACAAAAATGCCTGCCCTTGGCTTCCACATGTCTGTGCCTGAGAAGACAACATTGTGCATTCTCACAAGCAGCTGTGAGAGAAAACTTACAGCACAGTATGTGTGCCAGTGCAATAGCTATTGTTCATGAACATCAATTGATGAATTAGTGTCCTGCATGGAAAAGAAGAAATCTAATTATGTGCTGCTTTGTATTTCCAATAATTAATCTTAGAGAGTGATCTGAATCCCCCATATGCTTAATGGCTCATTTCACTGATAAACCTAATGAAACCTGACTAAGGTATGATTCACAATTGTCATTTTTATGCAATAGAGGATGCTGATGGGAACCCAGTGGTGGCCCTGAGAAGAAGTAAGCAATACATAAGTCACTATTGCGGCCACTGTGGTGTGTTTAAACAGGAGTCTCCCTGCTACTCTTTGCATAGGCCATCTTCTGTCAGATGCTGTAGGAATGCGAGTGTGCTGTTCATCCCTTCCCCTCCCTCCTTGCTGTCTGTAGACCCCTCCTGTGTTGCGCTTCCTGCCTGTGCTGCCATTAGCAAGCAACGATCTTAAGATGAGCCAGTTTTTGCCGTACTGCAGGCTCTTGTCTATTCTGGCTATATCCACTCCAGGTCTGCTGTGTCTGACAAGTGCACATCAAAGCAGAGAAATCTCTTTGGTTTTTTGTAAATTAAATAATGTATGTGGATTAAGACTTAAAAAATAAGCCTTGTTTTTAATCACATGAGAATTGATGGCACATGGTTGAATTAAAGGCTGATCGAGCCCAATATTCTGGGTTTTTTTGATGGTATCCAAAAAAGGATGCTTGAGGAAGAGTCTAAGAAAAGGGCAATGGTGGAGTGAGACTGTGTCAAGGATACCTTCCCTGTCCCTAGACATTTGTGGCAACTAAGACTGCTAATTAATGAGTAGCCTCTTATTTCTGTTTTGTTGATGGTTAAGCTGGTGCTGTGCTACCCACAGAGATTAGAGGAACGTGGTTTAGCAGAGAACATCATCACTGAGATTGATTACATGTACGTCTATACTGGTAGTGGTATTTCTTACTATCAAAGGAAGACCGTGTCTGATAAAACAAGGTGTACTTGTTTGCTTGTTTTACAGAAAATTGATTTCTGCTTCAGAGAAACCTTGGATCATGTGTTTTTCAGCTTGTTCAGAACAAATACATCATTATTCTCTTTAATCTTGTTGTCATAGGCCATGCAATTCAAAAAGTGTGGACTTTTCTAAAGGAGGAAAAAGTTGATCAGAAGAGCCTGAGAGTACTGTCACAAGACAGAGAACAATGCTGTGATCGTGTTTTGTCTCTTTTCACATTTCAACATTGAATTTACCACCCGCCTGACTCTTTCTTCTTAATCAGAACTAAAGATTTTTTTGTTCTATTAAAATAATGTCTTGGAGCTACATGGCTTCCAAAAGGTCATGTTGTAAAGTCTTATGCAGTACTACCGTCTGTTGGTTCTCTATTCATTAATTCTGCAGAAGCACATTTTTTTAAAGACAGAACGGAAAACATTTTTTACAGCCTCACTTCACTGACAGCTTGTGTCCCATACCGCCAAGAGCAGGGTCATGGAGTGGATGGACAGTGCCCAATGGTCACTGTCAGTGGCACAAAGTTATTCCTCTTCTCTTCTGGTTCCACATTTGTTTTGCTCATGACATGTAGCTCCTAGTGTTTTCTACATGAAATCTGTGTGGTATGTTCATTTTTCTTCTGTTTTCTGCCAGGAAAACTTTTCTGATGAGTCTTGATCATCTCCATCACAAAGATTTCTCCTTCAGTCCAAGCTTTTTCTGGTGTTTGTGTGCACTTCTGAGTCACTCAGCATGCGTTCCTAGATTGTCTCTCATTTTACAGTGCTCAAATGCCAGCTGATAACCTTCTTCAGCCAAGTTCTGCTTCTCTTCTGCAGATTTTCAGTCTGCTAGCATTCCAGCAAAGTCTGAAGAGACTTCTGGATTGATTTGTTTTTTCTGATTTTCTTTCTTCCTTCTCAGCTTACCCTTTACTCTGCCTGTTAATAAGCTGTAATTGAGTCCCGTGTCCCCACGTAAAGGATCTGGCTGCCACCCTGGTATGAGTTTCCCACTAGAGGTTTCAGGAGCAGCAATCCCACCCCACTTGCCTTTCCATGCCTAGATTTCCAGAAAGAGATTGCTCAACACTGGGTAACTTGTGTTCCTGCCAGAGATACAACCAGGGGATGCAAGGAGGGCTCGAGGGTTTGTTGCCTCTGAGCATCACACACTGCTCTGGGCAAGAGCACAGTGCTGGAAAGCAGCCCCAGCCTCCAGGCTGCTAAATCTCTGCTGGCTGCTCTGTAATTAACCTGTGCCAGAGCTGCCAGGTAATCTGCGGCACCTCTCCAGGGTAAAACCTGTCTCTCAAATGTGTCTCAAATAGGCTTACCTGATAATGCTTGAATGATTAAGCTGTTGATGTACAGGTTTTTTTGGGGGGTGGGGTGGGGTGTTTTTTTGTTTCTTCCAATTTCTTTTACAGAAGCATCATCTGACTGCAAATGAATGGGGTTTTTTTTGTCAGGAGCTTTTCTTTCACCAGCTGTCCGTGGCATTTTAGTTTAGAGCTTAGCCCCATTCAGTCCTAGCTATAAGAGTCCTTTTAAGAAACACTTATCCTTTATTTGCTTTAAGTATATCAAAATTATGATGTCTACTATTTTGTGTAAATCCATGGAAACTGTTAGATTTAAGAGGGTGAACAGGGGTCAAATATTATGCCTGTCGCCTTGTCATAAGGAGATTAAAAAATTTTTTTTTTTACTTTATTGGGTTTTTCCACAGGAATGTGAATTATGACTTTTGCTTTCAAACTCTATTAGTCAGAGTTTTTTCATTATTAGACTAATTCACTTCAGAATTTTGTAAGTTAGCAAAATAATGTACAAGTAATTTATTCAGTTATCAAGTTTAACTCTCATAGGGAATTAATGAACAAAGACCTCAGCAGAGCTGTGAATCTGTTTATTTTTGCAAGGTAGTAGGAAGAGCAGTCAATATCTTTTCTGTGCTTGAGGAGTTTTGATTAGCAGCTTTCAAATGTGGATTATGTGCCCTTGACAATAATGGTTTCTGCCTTTTGCCAAGTTTTTGCCCAGGTTCATTGGGCCCTACTTTTCTAATCCAAAGGAAATGGAAATTTTCAAATGCAAAATATTATGTCAGAGATCAAATCCCTGAGAAAAATGTAATTTTAGGAAGAAGGAAATATCTGTTGTGACAAAAGTTGTCAGTAGAACGATATGTTGTGGATAAAATTATGTCAATATGTGAAATAACAGTATATGCTAAAATTTAGTAACACAACAACTGGTTGATATTCTGTGCTTGATCACAAATGTATTTTATAATATTTCCCTTGTTTCATTGCAATGAGAGTATATTTGACTGGACTGCACTGCACATGTTGTTTATCACATTTATTTACCATTTCTGGCAGCTGAAGATATCAGTGACATTAAACTGACATGGGTAAATCGACAAGGAATATATCACCTTCCCAGCAAATTTACACTATATCTAGCATAAAATAAAATCCTTTGAAGTCTGAGTTGTTAATTCACTTTACTTACCCCAGAGCTTTAATGCAGTTCCTGGTAAACTTACAGGTGCAAAATTATGGACCACTGTAGAACAGCAAGTTTACTTTAATTTTCTGACTTGTTACGTAGATAACTTAGAGCTGTAATCTGGGTCTGCAGCCGTTCTGTGGACTGTATGTCATACAACTTTTGAACAGAAAATGTTTGCATGAAGAATTAAAACCAGTTGAAAATATTACTATACATTATCATTAAATTCATTATTCCAGCTTATTCCAGTCAGGAAAAATTCAATTTCAAGAAATAAAGGCAAGCATTAGTAAAAGTATTATTAATAGGTAAAGTGCTGAAAAGTCAAAGTGATTAAGAACAAACACTGACAAATAACTTAGTTTTCTGTTTTCCAAATTTTTCGTGTAACTTTTTTCTTAAATAGTCAGATATGGAGAAATGTTCAGTGACTATGATGGAATATTTATTCATTTAGGGGAAAAAAGGTGTTATGTAGAGATATATGAATTTAGCAGCCTCAGAACACTGTACACTGTAAAGCTGACACCAGCTTGATGTACTTCATTTTGACATTGCATGTGAGAAATTTATCAAGTGTTTGCTAGCTTTCTTAGACACAGTGATTTAAAAGTTTGAGATTTTTTTTTCTTAAATTGGTGCATAAAAGCAGTTAATCTCTCCAAGGTTTGCTTGTGGAAAAGAAGAAAGTTTTTCAGTAAAGTTTTCTTCCAGTGAAGAAGCTGAATCATTATAGACTACAGTCTCGTACCTGGTTAAGGGCAGCCAGCGTTAATCTGCTGAGAGAGGCCAGTAGCTTGGTTTGTGTATTAATCTGTATCTTCCAGACAGTTATTTCTTGTCCGTCATTCTTCCAGGGTGATGCAAAACACCTAGCACAGGCCTGTCTGTCCTTTGGAAAAAAGTATACAGTAGGAAAAGATTCACTCCCCCCTCCCCTTTTT
>NW_009628468.1:0-1131 GCF_000690535.1 Cariama cristata
AAGCCAAACCCATCACAGCGGGCCACTCCAACGCGAGGTGGCGGCGCCCAGGGAGTCCGTCACCCCGGCGTCTGGGCTCGCATGCCTCTGTTAAGACCCTCTAAGGGGTTTTGCCAGGGATGAGGGGGTCTTTCTGCGCTCCGTGGCTCTCTACCCCTCGGCGGCAGGGATTTTTGCCGGGTGCTGGCAGCGTATTTAGCAGTTTGACGATAACTGGGGGAAGCTTCCTGCAAGCTAAACATAGAGCAAAGTTCGCCGGAAAAAAATATGACAAAGCAAGCAAAGGCTGTGGGCAGAGCTTCCTGCCGCTGGACGGTGCCGGTAACGGCTCCTGGGGAAGGTCCGCAGCCCCACACCCCCCAAACTCACCGGGAGACCCCGAGTTACGGCTCTGTGTTCAAGCAAGCTGTCAGTGTGCGGCTGTTGGCGGTGGAGCCGCGTTTAACCCTTCAGCCACCAGCCCCGCGGCTTCGGCACGGGGCGTCCTTCGGGGTGAGAGGACGAGCAAAGCTGCACGCTCGAGCGCAGCTGGTTTCTACTCCGGAGATAAGCGTGCTGCTGACTGCAGCGAAACCCCAGCAAAACCGGGGAGGAACCACTCCCAGCACGATTACATCCCCAAAATTCCCCTTCCCCGGGGGTGAAAACTCCCGGGGAGCACAGCCCTAGTGCAAATCACCACGTCCCCGCTCCGGCACAGGGCTCACCCTGACGCTGCCGCAGCTTTACAGGGGCTTCGGTCCCATAAAAAAGAACCCCCGGAGCCAAGCGACGGAGCCGCGAGCGATGGGACTGGTCCACCAGGTTTGGGGAGCAAGTGCTTGGCCGACGGTTTGTGCCGTGCACCGGCGAAACGGCAGCCTGGGCAGGGTGGGGACAACAAACCGCCTCCGCTCTCCTTTGCAAACCAAGGAAGAAACAGCCTCGCCCGTCCTTCCTACGCCGTCATCTTCCTCCTCCTCCTCCCCAGCCAAAAGGGTTTTTCCCAAGCAGCGCATGGTGGCAGGGAGATAAAACGCCCCGAGCTCCCTCCAAGACCCTGGGGGGACACACTTGTGCCCCAAAGCGTCCCTGGCGTCGCAGCGGTGATGCCAGCCCGGAGGAACGACGACAAACCTGTTTTCCTCTGGG
>NW_009628468.1:1163-1509 GCF_000690535.1 Cariama cristata
GGGGCCCCTGCTGGGTGAGGGCAGGGGAAGCCCCACAAACCAACTGCCAGGCCAGGGTGGCACCTCGGGCTGCTCCATCCCATGAACTGGGATATCGACCCAGGCTGGGGATGCAGGGGAACGGTTCACCCTGCGAAGGCAAGGCAGAAGCCAGCATCCCCCACCGCTCCTAAAGGGTTAATCTGAACACTACAACCTTCCCCAAATCAGTAGGGGAAAAAAAGATAGAGAGATATATATATAAAAAAAACATAATTATTTTTTTCCTGGCTCTCCCATCCAGCTCCTTTTGTTCCTGGCCCTGCAGGCTGGGAGATGGAAAGACCTCGTGGCTTCTCCCCAAAAA
>NW_009628468.1:1624-1861 GCF_000690535.1 Cariama cristata
TGCCTGCCCAAACCTCCTTCCATTCACCCCGGGAAAGAATAACAGCTGCAGGGGGGGGAATAAATTAAAATGAAGAAAAAAACAAGTGCTTCAGTTTGGGTTAGCTCGGCTGCTCGGATCCTGCACGGTCCCTTCTGCATCCTCCGGGTGCTACAACAGGGGAAAAATCCCCCTGAGGATGAAAACATTTCTTTTTTTAATCTGTTTTTCCTCTCCCCAGCCCCCGCCCCCCATTTT
>NW_009628469.1:0-22541 GCF_000690535.1 Cariama cristata
CCGCCACCCCCCAAAAGCCAACACCCGGGCGGTCAAAGCCGAAACGATGCCACCCGCACCCACCAACAGCCAAGAACCAGGCGGTCAGAGCCGAAACGATGCCACACGCACCCACCACCCAAACCGTGAGACACGGTCTGCTGTCACCGAGACGCATCGATGCCACCTTCCCCACGCACGACTATTTTAAGCGCAAAGGAACCAAGTCTTTTCCCTTCATTCAAAAGCAAAGCAGCTCTTTACGGAGATACACCCGCGTGAAGCTCTGCCGGCAGAGAAACCGCCGCGGTCGGCAGGACAATAGCCCTGCCTCAGTTTACCTGCTGGATCTCGTTCTGCCCGGCTGCGCGGAGCGGAGTCAAAGGGAGCTGCTCGGAGGCAGGGAGCAGGCAGCCAGACAAAGGCAGGGAGAATACCGGCCGGCCCAAAGGAACAGTGGGGAAGCTGGTAATTGGGCCGTGTGCCTTTGGCTTTCGCCAGGCTAAGCAGGTTTGTTTTTCCCAGGCTAAAAAAGACACGAAATTATTAAAGACCTCAACCTAGAAAGGAGGGGGAAAAAAAAAAAAAAGGAAAAAAAGTTGGCAGCGGCGGCTGGAGGTGAATCTCGAGTAATGAGAGTGCGGTGGGGGCTCTCTGCTCCCTCCCGAGGGCAGAGATGCCTGGGAAATTATTTTCGACGGGCAAAGAAAAATGAAGTTTAGGTAAAATTCATTCCTGTGGACTTTTATTGCTAGTTTAACTCATTTCTCAGACAGCAGGGAGCCTACTGGGCAGGATGCAAGAGGTCCTGCTAGGGAAAGGGAGAGCTGAGCCTTCCTGGTCCTTTCCTTGTTGCAAGATCCCCGCAGGGATCCGAGTCCGAACGGGACCCCTCGGTGAGGCAGACCCGGAGGCACCCTCGGGAAGGGGCTGATCTCGGGGGCTTTGGCCAGGCAGCCGTCCCACGGAGCCGTACGTCGTTCAGCGGCGCTCCTCGCAGGCTGGATGTGCGCGGGAGCTCCGGGCAGACCAAAGCCCGTGCTAGTGCAGCACTAAGCCTGAGCTGCTTCACCCCGCGCTGGCCTAACGGCCTGCGAATGCCAGGTGTTAGCACGGAGGACTGCGACTCCTTGTATGCATTCGCAAAGCACACTATAGATACGGAATTTTCAATCGGGTATCCAACCACTCTAAACGTAAGCCTGGTGATAGGGGGGAAAACTACATTTGCAGCCCCTTTCCCTTTTAGTTCAGGGAGAGCCTGCCCCGAGCCTCGCGGTCTCCATCCCCAGGAAAAGGTGATGGGAAATCCTGCTTCTGGACTGGTGGTCCTGAGGGCTGGGGGAAGCAGTACCCAAATCCGGAGCCCCCGGGGAGTAACGGGACCAGGCGGAGCTGCTGGTGACCTCTCACTGCTCTCCTGGCTTCCCTCTCCCTTTAAAGCTACACGGCAGTGGCTGGATGGAGACCGAGCAAGGTGCTTCGCTGGTGCAAACCAGCTCAGCACAACCGCACTGATCCATACCAGACAAGGATTCACTCATCGACACGGTACCATCCGCTTTCCGAGGAGCCGACGCTTTCTCCCAGGGATGTAGTTAACCAGACCAGGCTCGGGTGTTTGACGTGAAGGGGGTCTCTGCGGCAGCCGTGCCCCACACAGCATCTTGCTGGGGCCCTCAGGGAGGGAGGTGCAGGACCAGACCACGGGAAAGCTCACCTGCCGCTCCTTGAGGCATCCTCAGGCTGAGTAAACCGAGAGCAGGAGAGAAAGGAGGTAACACCCAGAGCCCAACTCTTCTCCAGACAAAACAAGGACTTCGCAAGCGCCTTCTCTGCGTGGAGGGGTTCAGAGAGGCACTAACCACCCAGCGCTGGCCGGAGGAGCATGAGAGAGGGAACCAGCAATGCCATGAAATCCCAGGAACACACTGGGTTATGCTGAAGAACGATGTTTAAGTTTAGGGGTCTGCTGTGGGCAGAGCTGTCCAAGTTCAGACATCCAGATCGACAACACCAACTATTTTGCTTACCGTCCTTTCGGCTTTTGCTATTACTCTGGTGTCTGCTAATATGGTAGGCAGAGAAAACTGTATGTGAATGTAATATATGGAATTAAGACAAAGCAACAGCTCACGTAGAGCCTTGGTTTTCTTCGTGTGTCATACTCCTTTCTTAATGTTCCTCTTACTGAACTTAAACAACGGCTCATTACCAGGAACTGTCTGTTGCTGCTGTCCCCGATAGATCAGTTGCTTGCTGGCATTTTCCTCTCTCTGACGCATTTTGAACGACCGGTGTTGGGCAAACTTTCATCCCTCCTGGGAAGTTTTAAACGACACAGGCAGTTCCTCTGCAGGAAAAGCTGGAGAATTCAGAAGGCACCGAGTCCCAAGGAGAATGCCCACCCGTGTCTCCCCTAACCAGACTTTGGTTGTACGGACACAACTGATGGGAGGCTGCGTGCGATATTGCTCCCGTAGCACGTTCTGCAGCCGTTCCCCATTCCCGTCCGTGTGCCCCAGGAAAGCCCCAATGGCCCGGCCGGGCCGTGCGTGGGTCCCACGGCGAGCAGAGGACCAGGGACACGCCACAACCTGCGTGCCCCTGCTTGGCAGCAGGGAGAAGTGGGACCACACGAAGACCATTCTGGCCGCTGACTGCCCAAGCAAACACCAGGCCACATCGGTGCATCCTCCCTTTCACACCATGGTCCTATGTTCATGCTTCTCTTTCAGATCATCCATGGCAAAATCAAGGTCCCCCAAGCTGCAGGAGCCAACCCGCCGGAGCTGCCACCACGCAGGCACAAGCCAAGGAAGGATCTCCACAAGGTCAGCATCACTGAAACTGCTGAACATACAATTTAAAAGCATCATTGATGAAGTAGCTACAGTATGTGTTAGTTTTTCTTTATTATTCTCACTACCATACGTTTGTGATAAGCATCAGAGTCAACTCTACCAAGTTCCAGGGCTTCAGCCCTAAAGCCGACAAACGTTGAGGATCTCTGCCGTCTCCGCACAGACCTGAGATGGGTCGGGACCGCTGACAGAGCGGGGAAGACTCTGGCTGTGCTGCGTCTGCCACCCAAGGGAACACGAACTGGGGGCCATGGGGTAGCCACGGTTCCCCCCAGACAAAGGCGAAGCGGTGCGGGTGGGAGGGTGGCAGAGAGCAGCTGGATTCCCTTTCTGCTCCCTAGCGAGAGTCTCAGAGTCCAACTAAACCCTCGGTTACAGTGGTTTTCTGCTGTGGTCTAGACAGCCTTTTCTCATCCACACCACTAAAGACGCCATTGCCTTCATTTTCTGACAAAGTCTTGATTTCTGCCTTTGCGACCGTAGTGCCATACCCTTGCAAATGCTCTTTTTGTGACCGTGTTCCAGCCTGCGACGACACTGAGATGGCAGAACACGACTTTCTCTGTCCCGCCGTACCCCAGACCCTGACGGTGCTTCGCAGGCGATACAGACCGCCTGAGGTTACCGACACGAGGCTGTGATGCCGTTTTCTCAAAGCATCCCTGTGTATCTACGCTGGGCATTCCTACATCTCAAATCCCCACTTAGAGAGAAGAAACTAAGCCCCAATTCTGTCCTGTTCACTGCCAAAGCCGCGATGGCCATGGCTTGTCCACGTCCACAGTCGAGGTTTGTGGCAGCGGTGGCTACCGGGTCTGGAGGCCACGGGGCTACGCAAGCCCGTGGGACCTTAGCAAACACAGCCGTGCTGGGAAGCCGATGGCCACGGGCAGAGCAGCCAAGAAGACAGAAGGTGGGTGAGAAACACAGCCCACAGCGCTCCTGACCACGCAAAACCTACCCGTTATGGTACAGACATACCCAGAGCAATGAGAAAACGATGCCTACGATCGTACATGGAAGGTGTAGATGGGGAACTGAACTCCTCTCCGGAGACCTCCACCAGCATTTCGGGGGGCTGTATCCCCTCCCCAGGGCACCGCGCCGCTCCCCACATTCGCCTGTGCAGTCAGCCCTACGCCATCGCAATATAAAGGACACGGGATGCTCTCGGGAGAACCACGCAGAACTTGCACCGTTCCTTAGCTTGGCTCAACATTCTGGTTGTAACGCACGGCTCATCATTTTGGGTAGCGGGGAATATTGTATGAACTGCAATTTTGTGTAAAAATAGTATGTTCTTCTTGCTTTCCCTTCCAAACAAAACTTTATATTTGTCACATACAGATGGAGATGCAATGTTTTGAGATTCAATACAGATGCAGCCTTCTAGAAGCATTTTATAAGGTGGGGCGTAACGGCCTGGGAGTTACTAAAACTGTATTTGGTAAATTTAAAGTCTAAGCAACACTGACCCAATGTAAAATAAATAAGGGAGGTACATCCACACTGTTCTTTTGAACTTCGAGAGGCGGTGAAATATTTGGTATAGAAGTATCTGAGTTTTTTCGTGTCTTAAGACTATCGTTATCTGGAAAGGAGGGTGCGAATATATGTTAGTTTCCAAAATTTTTAAGGCTTCTATTTTTTTTTAATCGGAGCTATGTCCTCTTTAGCACTTACTCTTGATTATTTCCTATTGACAGTCACTAAAACAAAGAGTGTGTATTAATGCAGACGAGAGTTTCATTCATAGATGGTGAGCTACAACAGGATTATTTGCAAGTGCAAAGATCACTCACATGAATAAAGATTTGGTGGATCAGTGACTCCACTGATAAAATGAACAAAATCCTTCTCCAAACACAATCCAAATACGTTTTCTTGTTTCTTACCCAAGCAAGTCTACTTTTGTGCTGCTCCAGTTTAATTAACTGCACAGGCGTAATTATTAATGAGAGCTCTGACAGGGCAGCAGAGGAAACGTGCTTCTCGGTGATCAACTTGCAGCCACAACACAAAACCCAGTTCTGCTTCTGCAGGAAAAGCAACCCCCTCCTGCTACATTATTCCATTGATCTACAAACATTTACATCTCCTTTGTTAACTAGTTTTCTGTAGAAATTTCATAATCACTAAGGAACACTCTTACAACCGTGCCTCAAGAAACTTCTGTGTTAGACTGGATCAGTCAAACAAGCAGTGTCTATTTTTGCCTTCAAGTCGTATTATACGTGAAATCTGTCGGGGCTTTTCTTGGACGTTCATGATTCATTGTAAATAAATTGGATTTACAAAAGAGAAGAGGCTCTAGAATGAATGTTAAGAACTGCATGTTACTGTTATCTCTGACAGTCAAAACCAATAAAAGTATTTCATAGAGCCCAATCATAAAATGTTTTCTCCTCTTTCTTTCCCACATTGGTTTGTGATCTACATTCAGTATCAGGTTGACGAAAATGAACATTTTGGAGGATTTGTGTCCAACATAATAACAGAAGTCTAATTAACAAGTTCTTGCGGCTATGGCAAGAGAATCGCCTCACCTGAATAAACTCTGTTATCCGTACAATGTGCACTGGAACTAAACAAAGGCAACATTAGTAGCTCACAGGTAAACAAGAAGCACCCTTGACGCATCGTTGCAGCAACATTAAGGTAAGGTGCAATCCCCTCCCGTGTGAGTAACTAGGCTGCAATGCACTACTACGGGAAGCTCAGGCCAAGAACACGCTATTCCTTTATTTATGTATTTATTTACTTTAAGGACTAGGCACTTTCACAAGTGTTCTGAGTTACAGCAGTTAATAACACATTCTGAAAAGTCGTGTTCAAGCTTTAAGTTTCAGGGCTTAAATCCCATCTTTAAGATACCTTATAAACGTGATGCTGGCGCTGCATAGTATGAGCAACCGCAGACATGGTGCAAATCCGGCTTTATGCACCCAAATTTTATTAAAAAAAGCAATCAGCAGGTGAAGATTTGCCTTAAGAACAGTTAATGAGCAGCAGAGTCGTTTGTTTTTGTCACGAAAGGCAGCACTAAAATATGGAATCAACCAATGAAAGATTAACAATTCACATACGCTCTGTAAGTCAGAAAACAGTGGAATTTGGTCTGAACCTACCGCCTCTGATGAAGACAGGCTTTCTCCAGCTATCTGGTTTAAGTCATGTCAGATCCTCGAGTTGAGCATTCCTAGCAGGAAAGCACTCTCTATCAACAGCCCAGACTCATTTTGAAAGCATCCTCTAATCACTTTCCCCACCTGAAAGCCTGGCTTAAATGAATGTAGAATCAACAAGGGCACTTATCCTAAAGAGGTGTTTGAAGGCCTCTGTGTGGAAAGCTCTCAGGACACCAAATTATGACTGCAAGCTAGACCAGCAAGAATTCATGGGGATTTGTTCTGTGGAAGATCTCCAGTCCCAAACCCGACCAACGGTGGAGGTGAATTCCCTGCTGTACAGCCACAGCCATCCAGCACCGTCACCGCAGCAGAGCCCAGCCGCTATGACAGGTGCTGTCCTTCCAAAAAGGATTAAGGAGAACACAACCAGTGTCCAGCAAAATACGGACTGCAACAACATCTGTTTATTTAAACCAAAGATACTCCTACATTCTCCAAAGATACCAACTTTTCATTGGTCACACTTAAACCATCAGAAATTTCCTGAAAGGCTGGGATTTCTATTCTAGGGTTATGGTTCCTGCAGGGAAACGGAGAAACCGTCCTCACCTCCTCCATGGAAACGTACAGGTACCCCACTTTGCGGGGCACGCCGACCCTGGCAGCCACCGGCGAGCTCGACGCCGGTTTAACGACCTCACCGTTACTCGGAAGAGTAACTCCCAGCTCACCCATCCAAATTCAGGCACGGCAGGTCTCCACTTTGGTCTCCCCATCCCCTAGCTACCAGGATCCTGCCAAGAGAGGCAGGTAAGTATAGGAAGAGAAGGTATAGAGGAGCCTATAGATGGCACTCTTGCCCGACACAACGCCGCAGGGCCACCGGGCGCTGCTCCTCCTGTCCCCTCCTTAGAGGAGAGAGGGCCAGCTCAGTTAAAAACCCCATTAAAAGCATTAACTCCACAAAGCGCTTCTAACGAACGTTTTCCATTTTATTGTCAACGCACTTAAAAACGGAAACGTATGTTCAAAGCAGCTATTTTTGAGGATACTGAAATACAAAAGATTTCACACGGAAGTTTGTTATCGTAACACAAACAGAAGTGAGATCTAGAATAAAGCCGATGTGTACTGTATGTGCTCCAAGTCACAAGTTTAAGAACTGTACCACTACAGAACTGTCACACAGGCTTGGAAAGTGAGCGTTTGACTGTCTTTAAGTATCGCCTCTGCATTTCTAGTATCACGCATTTACTTGGAAACTTCCTAGCAGTGGACAGAGAACAAGATCATTTTGTCTTCAAGGTTTGTTTTGAAAGCACCATGACAACAGACTGTTCGAACTACTTCCTTACAGAGGGAAGTCTAAACAGAGACAATTATTGCAGTTATGGCTTTTTAGGGGTGACGTTTATTATTATCTATGACAGGTTTGTGAATGTACAACAACAAGCAAAATCAGTATTTCCTGGTAGTTCCTCCTGGTAAGCAAAACCAGCGTCGCCCATTTTAAATTTGTTCTTTTTATACTAAAGAACGCAAACTCTTACATTCTATACAAAATGCATGTGCTTGGCCAGGCACTGACCAGCTTTCCCTTCTTCTAGATTCTGTAAAACTAAGCTAACCCAAACACGCAAAACTTCTTTATTGGTTAGCAGCAAAGAAGTTCTGCCAACTTTACGTAATAAATAGATTTCTGCTTAATTTAAATTTATTTCCAAAAGAGTGACATGACTAAACGAGTTGTATCGGACAGTGACACATGTATCACGCTCCATCACCAAGACCCTAAGCTGAGCCAGAAGGGGAGAGAGGAACGGAGCAAAGGGAAAGGAATGTCTGTTCTAAACCGACTAAAAGATTTACGCTTCACTTTGCTTTTCTCTTCAAGGTCCCAAAGAAAAGTTCTCTAAAGCTACCTCAAGATTACTTCTCACACAAGTAACTCGGTTCAAAATTCAATTTCAAACAGCATCTTTTCCTGAAAAACTGTGACATCCCTGCAGTCCGACGCTTAATGACATTCCTGGCTCGTAACAACACGTACTCGTCACTCTCCTCTCCTCATCGTTTGCTTGATCGCTTTTCCTGCGTATCCTTTGTGTGCTGGTTCCTGCTTCGGTGCCTCGGAGGAGAGTAGCTGACTCTCCTTCTGGACTGAAAGCTGGGTGTATATGGGTGAATTCTGCGTTTCTTTGGTTTTTCTTCTTTCCTGCTTTTGTTTGGCTCGGGCTCCTTACTGTCTTCCTTTTGCTCACGTTCTTGGTCGTGTTCTTTCTGAGACGGTAACGTGTTTTTGATGGTATTAATAAGAAATCTTTTATTTGTACCAGCAAGAGGACATTTCAACCTGTAAAGACATTTAAAATTGATCAAAAGACAAGATAAAATCATCCTGCAACAAGTCTGAGATTTTAACTTCAATAATTTTAAGACAAGTTTGTGCTTTTGGCTTTCCTTGCATGCCACCTAGTGTAAACTCTCAGTACAGAAAGATATGCTCAAGGTTGTCTCCATTCTCCTTTTATCTTACTCTTTACAGGATGGAAATTATTCTACTTCAACACAGTGAAAATCCACATGATTTTCACAAGCTAGTGCGTGCAGGGGGAAGCAGAGGATGACGATGTGTTTTGAGGCTGATGGTGCTTAACTTAGGTATTCAGGAATCAAATATTTAGTAATGTAAATCGGAATGGTTTATAAGATCATAATCTACTAAAGTCAGCATTATCTAACAAACTGACATATTCAGAAGGAAAAGATACACTTGCATGAAGAACCCAAACAATAGTAGCAATAAAAGATACACACAAGGCACACCAATTTTAACTTGTATCTAGCAATCACCACACAAAAATGTTTTATTTCTTTTTCTTGAACAGAAAGGATACTTATCCAACCCTTTTCCATTGCTTCTGACTTTCTCCTCTTGCAGCTGAACACTTTTACACGTAATTTATCAGCCAGTTTTAGTAAACAAGTACTGTACCTTCCATTTACCTTGTTGGTATCAGCTGCACTCTACTTGTTCCCAATTTATCATCTCTTACAGAATGGAATGAGAAAAAACAAGTTCTAATACATTCCTGCAATAAGCAGAAATCACTCTGAAGACTTTGTTTGTAGCAGGAATTACCATGGTGTTTGTCTTCACAACATTTTTGTGTCTGCATGCTAATGGGCAAGTTATGGGATTACTCTGAAAAAGCAGAGCTGTTGGAGATCCCCGTGCCACCTGCTCAATCAACTACCGAGTCAATGAATCCTAACACCACGTTAAGATCACCTATTCTACTTGAATATTTTGTGTAAGTGGAAAAACTATACCCTAACTATTTAAAAACCTTTGACACCTCTGAATAATCAGAGGTGTCAGAACAATGGGAAAATTGTAACAAAGATCACACCTGATTATTTAGCTTACTTCATGACTTTTAACTGGACATGGCATTTACCATGGTGTTTTGCTTCATGTCTGCCTACTAAGCATTACTGATAATTGTTCTTGTCCTAAATACTAAAATTACTCTCATAAGTTCTTTGAGAAGTATACGTTAAACAGCCACACTGTTTTATTTCCGCTACGTGTTTCTTGACACATTTCTATAGCATAGCTAGTTTTAGTTTTCTAAATTTTCTGCATATAAATCTCCACTGTTTTGCTCAAATCCTGGTTAAAAAACCCAAACATAAAGTCTACATCTGCACCTAGTATAGCTGTTTTGTAAATTAGGGAGACAGTATTTACCCATTAACTGTATTATTGAGGAAAAATACAAGGCTAACATGTCAGTAGAATAGGGTTTCTACTTCAAGCTACATCACCTAACGAACACAGTGCTGAACATGCCACGGCACAGGTTACACTCAAGACGTAACACAAAACAGCTGGCATTTAAGTCCTCTGTACATCTTATGTCAGCATTAAACTGTTGTATCTCAACGTTTCCTACCAAGGAGGGCAGCTTTCTCTAGGCTGCAGCCAGGCAAAAACTATTTCACATTTGTCTTCTTCCTCTTGCTTTTTCTTAAGAGCTAATGCATTGTTTAAGCACTAATATATATAGCAGCAGAATGAGGCAATCTGCCCTAAATAAATTCACCTTCCTGAAGTATTAATTTCTTTTTGGCACTACGAGTGCTGCCTGAGCTATACTAAGAATGAAAACTGATGAGAAACGCAGGGCTTCAGAGTCAGCTCAGAGATGCCCTTAGTTCACCATCACACAGCAATCAAAGCGAGGCACCAGGCTTTCACGGAGCAGCAGCAAGTTACGACACTGGAGAGAAACACTCATCCGTGGTTTGACTGACCTCAGACTTCAACAAAGCAAATTCTGCCTTTAAATCTTAAAGGAAATGAGTTGTATGGCACGTGCTACATTACACATACACACAAGCCCATGATGCTTACATATATCCATGGTATATATGGAACTGTGAAGATTAAAAGTGAACCGTATTAACCCACTGACACCTTTGAGAGCATTTCTAACGGTGAGAAAATTGACCCGATGAAGACAAGCCTTTGGCTTGCTGTAGGTCTGATCCCGCAACGCTCAATTCAATGACAGCTTTGCCCTCAATGTAAGTTCTGAAGGGCTGGGAGGCAAGCTCAGCCTATGCAAGGTGGAACACAATACTGCTGGCTAGTAAACAGTGCCACAGACCTGACTTCAAAATCTTTTTCCTAAAAAAAAAAAAAAAAAAAAAGACGCTAAAAGAACATTAAAGTTCCGAACTGAAGCATGCCTGAAGCAGGGCTGCAGGCGTGCCCAAGTCAAGCACACAACCTGCAATTCCAGAGTAGTCTTGTCTACAAAACGGACTCCAGCTCTGTAGCAACGTAGTCACTCAATGTAAGGGTTCACTTTTTTCTTCGCATGCTCCAACAAGCTAAATCAAGCTATTCTTACCCACAGAACCTTGTCTGCCTCCACAGATAAGTCCCCCATGCCCCAAAATCTCTCCACTATGCAATGAGAGAGAGTCAACATCGCATTTTGAGCAAGAAAAAGTAGATTAAATCCATTATTGCGAACACAGGCCAGATCTTAAATCTACTTTTGACATTTTATGCCAACTTCTGTGCAATAACACAGAATTTCCAGCCAATACCTGTCAATTGCACCACCAGCAGTGTCATTCAGCACCGAAGTGTACCATGCAAGTTCTTAACAGTAAAACATGCCGACACCATTGAAGACACAAGAGTACAGTGCCATTGCCACAGCCTTGTCTCTGCCTAGTAACCAGACGTATCAAACAGGCTTGGCGCAGTCAGCCTCAGCACATGCAGTAGATCACATCCTTCCAGGAAACAAAGTTCATTATGGATGAATTTACAAGTACATTTCTACCACTTCCAAACTGCCATGGAAAATACAGTACTTAACTTAAGAGTGACTGAAGGCAGGAAAAAAAAAAAAAAGGCAGTTAGATGTTGTTTTGCCAATCTAGGCCGTTATCCTTTCACTGGGGATCTCGCGAAAGAGGATGCCTGGGGGGACGCTGCAAGCTTTTACGAACAGTCTTGGCAGTTAGATACAGCTGGCAGGACTGTGGATGGGAACCTGTGCTCTGATTACAAGATTTTAACATATTCACTTTGTAATCTCTGTCTGTATGCTGTTTCTCCTCCTCTTCACATTCAGATGAAAGAGACGTAGGGGAACGGCATTGCAGTGTTTCTGCACAGTCATGCACCACTCATTGAAAGCAAGATGCGATACAGCATTTCGCTGTTCTGGTGCCCTCAAACGCTTCGGCCACATCTTCATTATTTTGTATTCTGCAGTACTTCTAACAGATTTAGTATTGAATAGAAAGCTATCTATAGGAATGAAAGTAATTTTAGGATTGCTTTACAAGAAATACAGTAAAAACAATTTGATGCTTCCAAAATTTATCTTCTTTTCGCAATTTCATCTGCTCTTACAACGCAGAGCTGAACACACCATCCCAAAATATCCTCTTTTCCATATCTTATTTTAGGTAAGCTTTTCAAGTAAGCCGAGAAGATTACATTCAGTTCAGCCTCAGCTCACTTGCTACCAGCATCTCTGAAGACCAGACCTATACGTTAGAGGGGAAAAAAAAAAAATCAACCTCTAGAACTTTTTCACACAGTAGCTTTTGTGGCATTTTAACTGCCTTTCTCAATTAAAGCAGAACAACCCCTTAAAATGAGACCTAAATTCATTGCTATAAGAAAACTTATGAGTTACGTACATAGGACCAACAAAAACATTTGAGGAAAGCTGAACTTTTAGCTTGATTTTACCTAGACACACAATGGAAACCCCCAAATATCCCACAGCTTTATTCCATCTGTGTCCAATACTCTCTGATGAATCAAGGATAAATTTATCTAACCATTTCAAGTGTTCTTACACTATTTGTCCACAACTTCCCATCCTGGATCCGGCTGGCCCTTCAAACGTTAACTTCCAGACATCTGCTCTGATATCTTTTCTCATCTCACAAGTTCTAGCATCACTGAGATTCCACCACGGATTCTGCTCTCTTTTGCTCAACGTTCCCGGACTAAGGCTGCCTTCAGAAGAGGACCCTCCCTTCCCCTTCTCTCACACATTTTCTTGTGATTATCTCTACTAACACTTGAACCAGATACATCATCATCAGGATCTACATCATCTGGTATCACAAGGAGGTAGGAGACCCCCAACAAGAATCACTACAACCCTAGAGCACATACAAAAGGAGCATTGCCAGATCCAGAAACACTGCAGTGCTGACAGCAAGACTCTTGAGCCATATCCAAGGAACAAGTCACTACTCAAGAGCCAATAACGCGAGATCTACAAATATGAAGATCCAGTATTTCTTGGATTAGGGCATAGTCTGAAACTGTGCCAGGGGAAGTTCAGGCTAGAAATGAGGAGGCATTTCTTCACAGAAAGGGTTGTAGGCATTGGAATGGGCTGCCCAGGGGAGGTGGTGGAGTCCCCATCCCTGGAGGGGTTTAAGAAAAGACTGGACGTGGTACTCAGTGCCATGGCCTAGGTGACATGGGGGTGTGAGGGCTAAGGTTGGACTTGATGATCCCAGAGGTCTCTTCCAACCAAATCGATTCTGTGATTCTGTGATTTGCCATGGACCTAGATACTGCCAATCTGAGCAGCCATGAAGGCCAGTGAGCTAAGACTCTTAACCAACTACGGGCTCACGCAGCCTGTTGGCAATACTGAGAGTTGTTCCATGTTCAGAGATTCTCCGATAATTTCCCTTCCCACATAAGCTCTTGCCTGATATCACGGCCAGCCCCTCTGTTTGGGACAAGCCTTTCTCCTACTGGCATCTAACCCCTACAGGTTGCAGCACCTACCCACATCATCCACAGCAAACTTGTAAGACGATGTAACGCTGCCAAAACGTTCCCAAACTGGAAGAAATACTAGCAACGCTGGCCCAGTGTCAGAGACTGTGGGCTAAAGGATGACTGCTTTGTACATTTTTTCTGTACCTGTCAGCTACGCTAGCTTGGATGCTTGCAATTTAGGCTCAAACTGCAGCTGACTATCCATCTCACATGAGCAGACAGATTTCTAAGTTCGGTAGGAGTGCCCGGGGAACTTCTTCAAACTGCACTTGTGCTATGGAGAACTAATCACTCTGGACAGTAACAGAACAGTGGCTTGAACCTGAAAGCAGTCCCAAAACCGTGTTCAGAGGCTTGCTGGCTAAGGTTTTGCTGCCATCAACACCCACCAGGAGACACTACTCCTTTGTAATGGTATGCACAATACAGCTCTCCCCGGGAATGCCACCTCCCCACACACCTCCCTTTAACCAATTCCTGTCAAATGCCACTGACTCCAGAAATGTATTTCCCAGTATTCAACACCTGCTGGAGAACAACATAAACTGGAATCAGCGAAGTATGAGCAGTAGCAGCCTCTGCTTCTCCTTACCCAAAGGCAGATGGCAGAACAAATCTTTTCTTCATAGGCCGAGTTGCTTCAACTATCCAGTGCCAATGCAGGACTGATGGCCTTACACTAGATGTCTCCAGGGTTTGTGCATCTCTTCTCCAGGACTCCTCTGACAAAGGGCTGAGGAAATCCCAGAAGTCCTCATGAAACACACCTGTAAGCACGTTGAGTTTGGCAAGGAAGGAAGGTTGTGCGTTTTACCTGTTAAGACTGTGCTTTTAAGCAAGTTGGTGATGACCTTGTCCCTTTGCTTCTACCAGTTATGTTTTCCTGGATTTGGTCTACTAACATACATTTTCACAAACTAACTTTTAGGCTCATTTCGTGTGCTATCCAGAGAGCTCAAAGCAGCAGTTACCTTCCTCTCAGTAGGTTACAGCTGCAAGGTTACACATCAGTCCTGGATCTAATTTCTGAAGCCTTTCAGGATTTACCATAACAGCAGTTACATCTGATACCATTTTGCTGGAGTATGATACTTAACCGAGCATAGTCAAGTTCCCTTCCAAATACCTCACTGGTTATCTCATCCCTTACACATATATGCCATACCTAGTTGTTGGGCCAGTTCAGAAGGACTGGAACAGCACAATGAGGCACAAAAAATATTAAAAGGAAGAGAGCAGTGGCAGCTTCCAGGGGCTGTTCTGCCTCTTGCGCTCGCAGATCTAGACACCAAAGACTTACTGGGAGTCTGCCTATGGGGGGGTTTATACCTTCCTTATGGCCACATACACCAGCTGTACACTAGCCTAGGCCAAACAGTACAGCAGCAGATTCGTGACAAATGGGATTACTACCAGTCTCTCTAAGGATAAATTCAGAGAGGTAAAAATCCCTGGAGAAGTGTCACATACAGAAAAATCAACTCTGAGTGCAGGATATCCTGAGCTGCAGGCTGCCTGACGCTGGGACGGTACCCCGAGGAAGTGCTGCTACTCTCTTGTACTTGCCTTCTTCCATTTCCTACGCACTGGGTATCGGCCACTGATGGAGTCAGGGCACTGCAGAGATGGATCCTTTGTTTGACCCAGGACAGCTATTCTCATGTTCCTCTGCAGTGGAAAGGATCCTTACTTCAACAGTCTTAGTTCAGGCTATCACCATGCCAATCCCTACACCAACAATCTTCCTCTGACTGAAGCCTTCTTGACAATCCTCTCCTCCTACACCTTTATCACCACCCTGGCCTACCCAGATACTATTTCACTCTGGTGGAACCTGCAGCTGTTGTGAAGAACAAGTCACCCTCGGCTCTCCCCTCACTGGGCAAGTCTTGGGCACCAGACTTTAGAAAACTGCGTGTTGCGCCCAGCTGATCATCATAGCCACCTGAGCAGGACCACTACTCTTTTACAAACAAGGAGTTAAGCAGTTGCCGGAGCCAGGAGTAGAAGCTCATACACACTTCTGGCAGGTATTCCAGGCTGCACAAGCGGCAGCGAAGTTGCACAGGGACACTTGGTTATCTCCCAACAGAAATCTTTAGCATCCATACCTGGAATTAACTTTCAAATTCACGGTATCTGGATGCATGCAACATTTCATGGTGTTAATTATCTGCCCTGGTTTACCCGGCCATTTGGCAGGGCTGACAGGGTAAAAGCATGCTGTATCAGTATAGCTATAAGCACTCTACGGGACTAAACCAATTTAGCTATTCTAACATAAAGGGTACAAACTCCATCCCTAGCAGAAACACTGGGTAAAAATACACAAAAAACCCCAAAATTTGTTTAGAAAACATAAAGGATTAACTTTTTTTCAGCAAGACACTATTTTAATCTTTTCTGAGCTACTAAAACAAACATAGCCAAGACATCAGCTGAGAACTTCATTAACAGCACAGGCTGATCTTTCACCGCCATCGGTGGAGGAAGCCAAACCTTATCTACAAACCAGTTTAACGCAGTCACTTGGTGCACTACTTGTGTGAACATTCCCAGATCCAATAGCTTCTTATCAAAGTCATACGCTTTATTTTAAGATGAATGACTCTTCTGAGCATGTTATTACTTCTTTAATTACAATTACATGCATTACATTCCATGATAATCTAGCTGTAAAAACTGAAATACTGCATTGAAGAATTAATAATGTACTTCACTTAAGATTTAAATACTGTGATTCTTTTCGCACTTGCTATACAAATCAGACCCTGGGTCTCAGGGTTTGTTTTTTAAGTACTAAAAAATGCCTCCTTCCAAAATTGGATTATAGTTGGAGTTCATTTTTGGCTGCAATTTACACATGGATCACTTATTATTTTTATTGTTTTAAGGGTTTAAGTTTCTTTGTCGGGCTATAAATTCTTTTAACTTAAACAGAATCTAACCCAGTAACATGTGGCCAGAATGTAAGTACATGCACACTGAAGCTACCCGGTATTTTAAAGACTCACGAGGTTCCAATCCAAACTTTGCAATTCCATCTATTATAAGGAAATATTATTACAGAAGCTATCCCCAGTTTTCCATTTCCTTTGACTTTAACACATTCCGTCAAGCAATTTCATGCAGGCAAAATTTACTTGAACTTACTTCTTATCTGGACTCAAATTTTTGCCCAGACAAACTAATACCTGGATGAAGACAAATTATTCGAACGTGAAGCAAATTAAAAGGTAGAGACTCCTGTCATGAGTTAAATGTAAAATTTCCCCTTGGCACAACTTACCAACCCATAGCTCCCATTGTTTCAGCTCTGGTTCTCCCACGTTTTGCCTCTTTAAGTAACTCTTCCACAGCCTTCCTAAATATGAGGAAAAGAAAAAAGTTACCACTGGCGGAACACAAGAACCTGCCACTTTATGCACTTGTATAAATGAAGTGGAGAGCTTCTTCACCGTAACGAATTAAGCAACAAAAAGGTTACCAAAATCACCTTGACTTTCTTATTAAGATAATTCAGATACTATGCACCAAGACTAAAAGAAACATTTTGACATATTAAAAGCAATTAAAGCTGTTGCAAACGCAACAATTGCCATGATAATTGAGGAGTAGAAATAAAGCATGCAAAACTAGTGTACTACGCTGAAAAGCACAGTGCCTACCACTTCACCTTGGGAATGCTCTTCTCTGCTGTCACTTTGCTCAGGTTCTTCCTAAAGCCTCCCAACCACAGCAGCCCTATTTTGAGCACAGTTCACCACCACTAGTAAAATAGCAAGCAGTCAGATGACAGCAAAATCACTGCAACCACCAGCTGTCAAACTGCACTAGCTTTGCAGAAGAAAAGAGCTCATCCTTGTGACTATGATCCACCACATTGCAAAACAATCAACCTTTACGTTATCAGTATCTTCTAGAACAAACTGGCACGACTAACACTAAAGCAATTAAATAACTATGGTCACATAAAAGAAGTCATCAGAGAGTGTAAGTTATGCAAATTATAGGTAACTTCTGCAATGTCAGTCTTTTGGTTCTCTTTACAAGTTAATTTCAATCTCAAATGAAACGGAAGTAACTGCTCTACAGTACATGGTTGAAGTTAACGGGAAAACCAATGAACAGATAACGTGAGCCATTTATTATAAAAATTGAATGCATAAACTAACAATTTGGTTAGTTAACTGTAGGTAGCTATGTATGTCAACCAAAAATAACTGCAAGACAGAAAAGGATAGCTATGCACCCGGCTGTAATACCCAGTATATGAAGCTAAGCATTAACACCACTGACATGGGTAAGGCCGATGGCTTGAGGAACCAAAGGTGGGAGGTAATCAAGAGGGTATTTATTCTTTAGCTCTTCCAGCTACGATGGGCCAGAATGGCTGCTGGCATTTGGACAACGTGAGCAACACAATCATCATCTTATAGTACAAGCGTGTAACTGCTAATAGACTTCAACAAGGAGGCCATGTCCCATCATGTTGTTATGGTATTATCAGCACAGCAGGATTTTGCCATTTTGCCACAGATTAAAAGAAGCCTGAGCATCAATTTTGTTGTCAAGTCAAAACTGAGACTATAGAAGTCACGAGTCATCATCTATTGGCAGAAGCAGGTCTGAGAAGAAAAGCAAGCAATTTTTATGGCAGGTCCATGTGAATATCTAACAAGTAAATGCTGGGCTCTAAACAACTAACAGAGTGGTTTATTACCCTTTGGGTTATTAAAGTCTACACAGAAAACATAAGAGGTCTTAGCTTTAAATGTATATGCTGCCTGTGCATAACAGGGAATTAAAAAAAAGGAGTACAGAATTTCCTTCAGTAGCTAATTAGAAAATGTTATGCAGTTGCACAGCAGCCCACATCTGTCAGTCTAGGTCCAACCTGCTTCAGGTCTTTAGGGTCTTACCACAAGCCTTTACTGGCTCCCTTCACGTTCGTGATCGTGGATTCATTCATTCATTCATTAGGGTAGGCTGGTGACATTTTATAAACACAGACACACTTTTTCTACTGTCTATATTGCTTTTGGGCACACTTTGGTTTTCCCTGGCAACAGAAAACAAGGTGGTGCTAAATGAGTACGAGTGTAACGTACACCAAGGTGTAGCTACTCTTTCTACAGTTACCCTGCAGCTCTGCTTCAATATAGTTTTTATATTTTATGCTTACAACCAGCTATCATGGAACTACTTCCTCACTTTATAGTCATTTCCAGCAAGCAATACTTTGGCTAAAGATTCCTAAACAAGCCTCCAGAATCGGTCACAAGTTCTCAAACAACATCCTCGATCAACTTTTTTTATATTCCTTTGTTCCAAGGGGAAACCATTCCACCCAGCAAAAGCTGAGATCTGTGCCAGACAGACATGCAAATACTCCCAGGTCCTCACTTTGTCCTTTCAGAGTTTGCATTTGAAGGGCTTTGCAAAGGAAAGCGTCCAAGACTTCCACAGAAACAAGAGCAGAGAAACGCACCAAAAATGGTGGTATTGCTTCTCTGTGCACTAGTCTATTAATGGCACTTTGATTTAAGGTGCCTCACAGAAGTCTCTCTTTCTCGTACAAGGTTATTGGCATGACCGCAGTGGCAGCTGGGCTTGGGGTACTTCAAATCCTTTTTTTAAGCATACATCTGACTGCAAGGACATGTTGCATATGCAGTCACATCCCAGGTGTTCATGGAAATTGTGTATCTGCCCAGGTAAGCTGCCACTCATTCGAGTTACCTGCACCGAGATGCCAAGTACAGCATCAGCAACCGTGCCAGCTACTGCTGCCTTCCCCGGTAGGAGCAGCGGGGTGTGGGGGACAGCTGCTCCTCAAGAACAAAAAAAAAGGGTAAAAACCACAGGCTCTACCACTGCAACATGGGAGATGTTGCATACACAGGTCTCCATGAGTTGATGGCAAAACTTGTTTTTCCTCCAGACCCAGAACTGGCTATCGAAGCAGCCTGAGGTAGTTTATAGTGATGACAGCAAGAACACTCGGCCTTTATAAAACCTCATCCTGAGCCTTCAAACAGCAATGTCAGACAAAGGGGAGGAAAAAGGGAAAAAAAGTGCCTGACTTTTACTTACCACAGTTGCCAAACTTACTGATTCTGTTTTGAGAAACCTGACTAGAAGGCAGATTAAAAGCCTGTCATTATTATTAATTATAAAATCTATCATTATACTTAAAATCATAAACCATAGCATCTGAGCTACAAAGCCTAATAACACACACATGTATACATATTTTAAACAGCTACAATTCTGTTTTGGGGGATACACTACAGTAAATTAATATGGTGACACCAATTCTATTAACTTAGGCAGGAATTATAAGCCATGAAGTATTTAGACTTTGGTTTTTTTGCTTTGGCTATATCAAAGATCAGACTGACTCAGCATTCATCTTAGTTGCCTTATAAGTTGACACCTTCCTTTCTTATCAAACGTTGTTTCCTAATATTGGTCTTTCAACTTCACTCTTATTCACTGCACCTTTACAAAGCCCTTTCGACTTGAACAGACAAATAAAAAAATGCTCACATCCTCTGAAATAATGCGTTTCCACTGAACTTATATCCTCTACACAAGCAAGCCAAAAGCTTAAAAGCTATGCAAACAAAGTTTTTACATTTGCTTTTAGAGGCCTCTTGGGACTCTGCATCCCTCCCTCTCTTCATTTTTACAGCTCGGTTACAGTACAAACAGTCCTGGGGCTGCCAGCATCAACTCCGAGAGCAGCAGCGTGAGCAAAGGGAACGCAGCGCCCAGCTTTCACACGAGAACCACCCAAACGCTGGGGGACTGATCGGAGGGAAAATTAGGCACAGGGGCACATTTAAGAACACTGCCATCATTCTGGCATCTTTCATAGCAAGCACCACTTAAAACTTGCTGTGGCAATCCTTTTTGAGCAATTAAGCTTAGCTGCAGAATGACAGTAACATGAAAGTATAAGCAGTGGTATTTTTATCTTCAAGAGTATGGTCCAAGACCTATTTACATTTCTGAGGGATTAGACTTTTTCCTCAGTATTCCAAGGTTACAGGCATGCTCCCATTGTGTAAATCGTAACAACCTGCATTGCAAATGCATGTGCCCAAAGGATGGGAGAAGGTTAAAGGCTCCGAAGTCAGGCAAAACCAAAGATACTTTCTATTCCTCACTCAGGGAAAGAGCTTCATCATTTTTTCTGAAAGATCAAATAGATAGACTGAAAAATGAATAATTGGTAATAAAGAGGTATGTCTGATACAGTCACAGGCAACGAAAACGTCACGTTATTACAGAGACCACACGATGTTTGTAATTACAGACCCCCCTGTTAGGAGAAGAGGTATCGTGCTGGATCTGAGAGCCGAGAGGCCAGGCAGCCACAGCTCCGTGCCCAGGGCTGAGCTCCCAGCAGGCAGACCCACACCCCACACGTACACACCCCGGCCACACCGCTCACCGACAGACAGGGCACTCACACCAACAGCTTCATCCTGCTCTTCTCTCCGGCCAGCTGTAGGAGCCCTGAGGCTTCAGCCCAGCTCCATCGCTGGTACAGACCATCACGGAGAGCTGGCTGGGACCAGCCCCACTGCAGTCTCGCCTGTAGAGACACACAGGCACACACACACGTGTCCTGCTAAGAGGTACACACTCACCTCCCACCTTACTCACCCACTCACCAGCTGATCCAGCCTCATCTTCACCAGCAGCCACATGCTCCGTCACATCCCAACACTTGCTCCAGTACCACAGCACAGACAAATCAGTCCCCAAACCCACTCCAGTGGCTGACCCTTGGTTTTTATCTGCTCCATGAAGCGTCCCTGGTTGCTGGTACCCAGCCCTCCAGCCCAGGGTCCCAGCCCAACCGCTGGCATCCAGACCCGCGCTTGTTCCAGTTGCTGGCACCCCGGACACGTGGTCCCTCCGACTCGTGGTTTGACTCCAGTTGCTAACTAGCTGTACACCCTCTCCCCTCAAGTACAATCCCCCACCCAAGAAAGAGTCAGGAAGACAGGACAGACTGCGCTGACCAGGCCTAGGGCACGGCCAGACAAGTATACCAACCAGCAGCCTATTCAGACAGGACCAGACCTTTTTATTGCCTTATTCCTCTATTTTCCCCACTTCTGCTTCTCCTCAAATCACCTGAACCTATATACCCTTTTCCTCACCTTTAGCTCCTCCTCTACACATGCCATAATAAGACTTATGCAATCTCAAAACACTCTTCTCCTGCACCCCATAATGTGTCCCACACCCCTAAGCAGCAACACCCTCAAGTCCCAAAGGCGTTCCAGCACTGACTCATCTTGATGGGTGTCACGCGTGGAGGCAGAGGCCATGTCCTGAGACCAACCCTGGCAGGGGTCCAGAGAAGATGTCACCTGTGAGATCAGTCCCACCTCTGTGCCTGGCAAGATCACGGAGCCAATCCTCCTGGGAACTATGCTAAGGCACATGGAAATAAGGAGGTGATTGCTGATGGACAGCATGGCTTCACTGAGGGCAAATCGTGCCTGACCAAAAATTTGGTGGCCTTCTACAACAGGGATACTGTGTTGGTGGATAAGGGAAGAGCAACTGACATCATCTACCTGGGCTTGTGCAAAGCATCTGACCCTGTCCCACAGGACATCCTTGTCTCTATATTGGAGAGAGAGATGGATTTGACGGATGGATCACTCAGGGGGTAAGGAATTGGCTGGGTGGTCACACTCAAAGGGCTGTGGCCAAGGGGCCCATGTCCAAGTGGAGATGGGTGACGAGAGGTGGTCCTCAGGGGCCGGGATTCAAACCAGCACTGTTTAACATCTTTGTCCACAACACAGACAGTGGGATGGAGTGCACCCTCTCACCAAGTTTGCCGATGACACCAAGCTGTGTGGTGCGGTCGACAACCTGGAGGGAAGGGATGACATCCAGAGGGACCTGGACAGGCTGGAGAGACAAGACCATGAGAACCTCATGGAGTTCAACACGGCCAAGTGCAAGGTCCTGCACATGGGTGGGGACAATCCCAAGCATAAACACAGGGTAGGCAGAGAATGGATGGAGAGCAGCCCTGAGGAGAAGGACTTGGGGGTGTTGGTTGACGAGAAGCTCAACATGACCCAGCCATGTGCGCCGGCAGCCCAGAAAGCCAACCGTATCCTGGACTGCATCCCAAGCAGCATGGCCAGCAGGTCGAGGGAGGGGATTCTGCCTCTCTAA
>NW_009628469.1:22566-27052 GCF_000690535.1 Cariama cristata
GCTCTGGGGTCCTCAGCACAAGAGGGACATGGACGTGTTGGAGCGAGTCCAGAGGAGGCCACGAAGATGATCCGAGGGCTGGAGCACCTCTGCTGTGAGGACAGGCTGAGAGAGTTGAGGTTGTTCAGCCTGGAGAAGAGAAGGTTCCGGGCAGACCTTAGAGCAGCCTTCCAGTACCTAAAGGGGCCGACAAGAAAGCTGGGGAGGGACTTTGTACAAGGGCATGGAGTGATAGGACAAAGGGTAATAGTTTTCAACTGGTAGAGGGCAAATTTAGATAGGATATGAGGAAGAAATTCTTCCCGGTGAGGGTGGTGAGGCAGTGGCAGAGGTTGCCCAGAGAAGCTGTGGCTGCCCCATCCCTGGAAGTGTTCAAGGCCAGGTTGGATGGGGCTGTGAGCAACCTGGTCTGGTGGGAGGTGTCCCTGCCCAGGGCAGGGGGGGTGGAACGAGATGGTCTTGAAGGTTCCTTTCAATCAAACCATTCTATGATTCTGTGAAGATGTTCATTCCTCCGAGTCCTTACTCTGGGTTCTCATCTATCACTGTGCCCCTGTGCTCGTCTGGGCTCATGGAGATGGACCTTTGATGGGCTGGTGGCTCCTGGGATGGGCCAGTGGCTCCTGGGATGGGCCTGGAAGAAGCCACGGCTGGGCACTATTTGGGCTTCCGCATCCACCATGGTCTCTTTTCAGTCCTCTGTGGGTGTGCCCAGGAGCTTCTGGCACATAACCTACCGACCTCTCGTATCTCCACCCACGCCATCTTCATGTAAGACCTTCACAGCACTAATAACTGCTTGCAGCCTATACCACTCATATTCAATCTCAAAGGTCAGGCTGCTTGGGTACTGCGATCTCCAAAATCACACTTAAACCTCCCTCCTGAGGTACTCTAGGTCCTGACAGCAAGCTGCAAGCCCAGCAAAAAAAAAAAAAAAAAGCAGGGTTTTTTAATCAATTTTCTCAAAGTAGTTTTATGCTGACTATACAACTTATTTTTAACCATGGATAGGATTGGAAATAGAAGTGGATGCTGGTATTCCGATTACATCTGAATAATTAATATCAAGACCTTCAGTCAAGTAAAGGACAGAAGATACCACCTTCTACAATAAAAGAATGGTAATGAAGGGCAGTGTTATTTATAATGAACTCCTGTGGGCTGGGTTGTGCTATCTGCTCACACTTACTAAGAAAACTGATGAAAAGGAACGTCAAGAATAAAGCCTAAGCCACAACATTAAGAGCAAGAATGAAAAAAGGCACAAATATGCCACAAACTTCCCATCATTTGTTCAAAGGCAAAGACGCTCCACATCGAGTATGTGAATGCTCTCATTCTTTGTCGATCAGGTTTCGTACTTATTTAAATATTCCATTTGTCAGTCCCATGAGTGCTATTTGCAGCACATTTCTGTGCTGATATTCTCACGCACTTGAGTAGTGAATGTATCACTCCATTTCAAACACCAATTTTAGCCCGCAGATCACTTACTTTGCCACGAATATGAGAAAGAATGGGATACTGAATCCTGACACTTGGATTTTAACTGTTAAAAACAACAGAAACAACTATCAATTAATTTTTCCAAAACAAAAAGCCTACTTGTTAAAAAGTGTAACTGAGATGCCTGTGCAGCAAAAATATTAGACTATTGATTCGCAACTCAACTACAGGCCTCTTGTTACAGAATTACAGCATTCCTTGGGATTCAGAGCAGCATCTCCTTAGGAAACACTTAATTCCAAGTAAATGATGCTCCAAACAAGCTTTGTAGGCACTTATTAGTAAGATATAGTATGCAAGATTGTGAAATATTTATAGCTGTTGAGAGACAGCACAGATTTGGGGACACAGTACAACAAAGCCACTTCCTTTCTATTCGTAGAGAAACGACAAATTTTCTGTGCTTCAAACACACAAAACAACCACGATGACAATGTAGGAAGGAGAGGAGGAAGAACGATTTTTTTAGAGAGGGATGAAAAAGGTGACCTCTGTAATATCCCAATGGATATGCAGTCGAAACAAACTAGGAAAAGCACATACATGTGCTTGCAGGAGAAACAAACTAAACAGTTCCTATGAGCTGATTTGTAACCTCTTTTTTCCAACTCATTCTTGGGTCCTATCTTCACAATACCACTAATTATACTAACAGAATTTGGCCTAGAATTTTCCTAGAATCGCACTGTACCTCAAGACTCTGGGTCTTCACTGATGTACCAGCCAGCTCACAGGAAAAAATGTCAGTTCATACCTCCAGCAAAGGTTGTCGGGCGGGCAGGAGCAGAGGAAACAATGCAGTGGAACGTAGCAAGCATTACTATTTTACACACAGCTTTTAGAGTTTTAAAATCCAGAGTACACAACAGTCACATGGTAACTTGCGAGTTAGTATTCAGCTTTGGTAGAGACTATCACTTCCTATTAAAGTGAGGAAAACACCAAACGCAAGGTCAAGCGAGAGTCAGACACAGTAAAAGTGAAAAATAATAGCAGGAAAAAGTGGCAGTAAGAACAAGCAAGATGAAGAGACCTCTCCTTAGAAAATAACAAAAAAAAAAATAGGACAACTGACTTGTCTTAACAGATCACTGTTTGAAACGCTGGGACACAAAATTTGCTCCAGACCTGAAAAAACACGCACAAAAATAGTTAGACTACTCCGTGGTAAATTAAATAAAAACCACACATACAAAACCCTTAAGCTGTTATTTAAGACTTGTGCATTGCAAGACAAGCTTGAATTGAGAGGCAGACTATTGAAAGTATTGCAAATAAACCTGTTCTTAAACACTAAAAATGTACCTAAAACAGTTCACACTGTGGCTACAGAACCGAAATGCCATTATTTGTATGCTAAAGCCATATTAAAAAGAGTATAAAAATTATAAACTTTAACTACCATTGCTGTACTACTCACAGAAGAGTATGATCAACAGGTCATTGAATACGGAGTAACGTCTGTCAACCAAAGGATAAAGAAAAGTCTGTATGAGACTCTTGAAGACTGTACGGGGAAGCATATTTAGAGTAAGAAATACTCAAGTACGACATCTAAATGCATATAACACGAACTGAATTCAGGCTGCTACTAGCAAAGGGAGCTGTTATGAAAGCCGAGGGTATGAAAAAGTAACTAATGATAGGTGGATCCAAGACAGAAAGCAACAATCATCAAGTACACTGTATTGTACGTATAATGCGTTCAGAGCCGATTAAACACATATGGAGGTGAACGGTAGCATGGATTGAAGACACCAGACAGCTAAACCCGACCGTGTACCGCTCGATAAGTAATACCGAGCTTCATCCTCACTATATACCACGCTGCCACAGAAAAGGAACAGCAAATCCCAACTCAGATTGAAGCTACGAGGCAGAATAAGAGTTTGAATCCAGTTCCTGGGAAGGAGAGCATCAGAAGGACACTGCGGAGCTGTTGGCGGCGGCTGGTGAGTGGCTATGCCCTGAACGGCCCGCAGGACCCCAAGTCCCCAGCACGGCAACAGCAGCCAGAAGACAGACAGCATGGAAGGACAGTGGCATGGTTTCAACTTGCTACGAACAAAAAAGGTTTAAGTTTGGAAAGGTACTAGTAAAAACAACATTTGTGCATATATAGAAAGAAGGTTTAATTATTAAACTGATGAACCGAGAGCAGAAGTAGCTTACCAAGAATTAAAGGCCTCTTAGAAAGCATTATGCTCTCCAGCCCTTCCACCACCCCAGTGCTACTGCTTTTGGCCCATTTAAAATACTTGCCAGATATAAGCAGAAACAAGTTGTCTTCTATGAGCGCTCTCAGACACGGTTCCTTAAAAGTTAAGGGAGAGAACCATGAGGAGAACAGTTCAGAAAGCTTCTGGTCACCACTTCACTGTGACAGTTTTTTTTTAAACTGCCATAAGAAAAATGCAGTTACTCACAGACAAGCTTGTAAAAAAAATAAATTTCCAGTAACTACAAATAGTATTATTACCCCCAAAATTTCTGATACAAACACCTGAAACCTATCCCTAAAGAAAAGTAAGAGAGGCCTACTGTGACCGAGTATCCAAATACAGAAATGTGCATTTTTAATCCTCAATGTTTGCTTGGGAACACTGTAATTCAGTACGCACAGCAAGATGAATCCTCTTGTCCCAACAAAATGCAAAGTAGAAAGCAATTTTATTTTCTGACAAGATAACTGCCAGGCATTTTGTATTACTCCACACAAGGAGCAGGGCAATTTTAACATTCAATCAACTGGCACATCTCCAACACTGAAAAGGGAAATTTGTATGAACAGGTTCGGTGGGGTTTTTTAATTTTACCAAGTACACCTAATCACCAAATTATGACTGATGAGCCACCTAAGACTTTTCAATCTTTTTTCTAAATGGTACCACCGTGCACCACAACAATAATTGATTTTTTAAAAAGGAACGGATTTTTTTTAATTTAAAATTTTTTTTTAAAGGAATGGATTTTTTTC
>NW_009628470.1:0-11756 GCF_000690535.1 Cariama cristata
GTCAACCGCACCACTCAGCTTGGTGTCATGAATAATCCCAGGTTCAGCAAAGCACTCATATCTGCTCTGGTGTCTCATGGACTTAGAACTCATCTTTAGAAATATGCAAAATTTTTTTTTTTTATCTGCTCCTATTCAAAGATACAGGGCATAATGAGCCTACCTTTAAGCGTCAAGAAGCACAATAGCAGCTGCCAATACCACAATAGCTGCTGCCTGTATGGCCTTCTAGTCTGACAGTGAAGGTTATTAATTGCTAAAATGTAGTCTTCCGCAGGTGTCCTTGACTGATGCTGCAAACTGCTACACATCAGTGGACTCCTGAATTCATACGGTGCCCCAGGGAGATGGCCCCTTTTCCCACATTCACTGACTGTGTCTTATTGTTGACTGTTATGCCACAGTCTGTTCTCAATTCTACCAACACCTGTGTGACCCATTTAAATGGGTCAGGCTGAAAATAATTTTAGTCAGCATAGCTAACATATACTTTACCAACTTAATTTTTTCTCCTTTCAGAGAATAACATTTCATATGAAATATAATTACAGGTCTACATTCTTTCCATTAGAAGAAACTAAACCTTATTGGATATGAAATCATTTTAATTTCATTTTTTCTCTATTTTTTAATATATATATGCACGTAAGTGTATACACACATACGATTTCCATATTTATTACTTAGCATTGGCGGTGGGATAACATAACCAGACTGATTCCCATCTGAATAAATCAGATGACTAAAAGGGAGGACAGGAGGGAGTTGTACATGGATACACCTAAGAAAACACATAAAATAGGAAGTATATAATAGTTGATCACAAAGGTACAAGCACAGATGTCATCTTGCTGTTATCAGCTTATACTTCACAGTATGCATTATCACACTGCTAAATTTTCAGGAGTGGCTGAAAGAACTTTGTCATTTATATATACCAACTTGGAAATTTTCCAAGTGTAAGTGGCAGCATAGGAGAAAGTATCATTTGTGCAATAGAGAACAAGTAACTAAGTTGATGACCGTGTCAGTGCAAAGGGCAAAATTATGTTTACTAGATAATAAGCCACTCAGAGAAGATGGGGCTAATTCTGGGAAGGAAGGTTTGAAAATTCTAGAAATTCATGGTAAGAGGTATTCATTGGAAAGGATATGAGTTCAGATAAATCCAAGACTTTCGTGGATTACTTCAGAGTTAAGGTAATCCATTAAGATTTGCCCATAAAAGCAGAATTTTGAATAGATACAAGGGTGGAGTCAAGATTACAGTATCTAGAGTTGCAGACGATCAGAGATTGGGTCTGAATTCTGAAAGTCTGTGTTGAAAGATGAGGTCTTAGAGATAGGCACTAATCAGCAGAAAATTTTAGGGGCAACCTGGGAGTGTAAAACCAAGCCAAAGGTGAAACCAGAATTACAGTCCTGAACAGATTACAGAGAATAAGGTCATGGAAGAGAAAGGGGAAGAAGGGAGGTTTTTCCCCCAGATGTTGAAAGAGCGGCTTCTGCCGTTCTACACCACAGTTACTGGCTTAACATTTGTCATCAGTTATCAGAAACAGAAGTTGTTGTTTTAATTTCCTTTGAAAGAAATCAGCTCAGAGGGGCAGGTTTGCAAGTCACAAGCACAAGAATGGCACTCCCAGTCATACCTGAAGATGAAAAGCCTTGAGGACAGACAAAAAGGAGAGTGCCACAGTGGGCCCGAAGACATCCCCTCTAAAAGGCAGAAGCTAGTAAAGTCCCTGTGGTCAGGTCTTGGTATATCTCACAGGAACTAACCCATGTCCATGGATCTGGTTAGTGAATACAAAATGGTCCAGAGAAATTGAAGAGGAATTTTCTTTTTCTTCGAATGTAGTATCTCTCAGTTTTTCTACTCCCTGACATCAGAAAGATTAAAACTGTCAGTAAATAGTCCTCTGTGAAGTCTAAAACTTCAGGATGGTAAGAGGAGGAAGAGCAGGAAAGTGAAGTTGATGGACAAAAGAAAAAAGCATATTGAGAGGCAAAAGTTAATTGTGACACCTAAAAGCTCCGTCATTTTCCTTAATCCATGATAACATTAAGTGAATAAAATGTGCGTCTGAGGGGAATTTTTACATTGGCATAAATATATCTTTTATCACTGTCTGTAGAATAGTATAGGAAGTTAAAGGAAGCATTTACATAAGTATTTTATTAAGTGCCTCCGCTAAGTCTATATTCATTCATGTTTCTTGCATGTTGCATACCCAAAATAATTAAAATTCAGAACTTCTTGCCACCATCTTCCACCTCAGTTTTAAAATGGAATTAAAATCTTAGCACAAATGATCTCTATAACGATAATGATAATAATAAGTTTACAGCAAGGCCACTACAGAATGTTAAACATATGGTATCTTAAACTACTCCTGGACATGTGCCTTTCAGCAAACAAATGTTCCTGTTACCATAAACTCAGTCCCTGCAGGAAGTACTGCTGCAAGTATTCTTGCTAATTATTCAACTATTCATTTCTCTCCTGAATCTTCGTGTTTTTTCTACATATGGTTAGACTGTCAGGTTTAAAAATTACCTCTTACTTCAGCTGCCTCACCTGCTTAGTGTAATCAAATGAATTCCCTTCTTAACATCACTTTAAAAACTTAGATTTATCAGTTACAACAGTATTACTCTGTAAAGCAATAATTTTTATTAAATATGCCCCATCAAAAGCCTGATGAATCTAAATAGAGTTAGGCTGTGAATGATAAAAATTATTACTTACAGGTAAAATGAAAGAAGATTTACATTTCCATCAAAACCTGACATAATTTACCCTTGGCATAAGTAGACAAAATTCCATGTGCTTACATGGAGCAATAATTGTTAATGCCAGAAATGGTCCTGTCCCTGAAGTCATATTAAACATTTCTTAATAAACTGTCTTAAAGTAATATGATTTCTCATTTTAAAATAAATTTTTAAATGTGCTTACCTTATAAAAATTCCACACTGAAAGAGATGAACTAGAAAAATCCATTTTAGCTTTCCAGCATCAGTACCTTCCCAGTCATTTTTAAACCACTCATAACTGAATATCTGAGTTATTAATGATGAAAGACCTCTAAAACACAGTATCAGTATACTCCAAGAATATTGTCCTTGATAGAAATATTTACTGGCTACCCAGAAGTCCACTCCAATATCAACTACATAAATTATAATTCCACCAACTAAAAAAATAAGATTCTGCTTAGTAAATTTCATTGTGCATTACACTGTCACTGTCTGTCACTCTCTCCTCATTTCATGTAAAGGAAAGTCAGAATTAATCTAAATGCTTTCCTGTAACAGAGTCTTTTTCTGGATGATACCACCTGCTCATAGTGCTTCATGCAAAGGAAAGTTGGGTTATGCATTTTTATTATGGCAAAGGGAGTTGCATTTTTCTGTGTTCTTGATTTAAATATTAAATTAACTTCACTGATACATGTCCATTCTGGAAAAGATAAATGTAAATTGTCTTTTTAATTGGTGGAGTCATTCTTGATTACTGGTTCCTAAAAAGAAAAAGAAAAAGAAAAAAGGAACATTAGCAGTAACAATATTTTCTTTTGAAGTATACAGCAATTCTCATGACCATTTAAACAAGCAAGTACAACATGCAGAATGTACTGAGATATCAGCGAACAATGAGCCCAAGAGAAGCTGCACCTCTGAACCTGCTGAGGGAACCTACTCTCCCAACCACAGTGACTCTCCACTTACCAAGCAGCTGCTGAGATAATTCCTAATAGTTGCAAAACAGTAAGAAACAAGCTTACCTCTACTAGTTTTTAAAACCAGTTTATGGCAAAAAAGATTGATTTCTTCCCAGAACTTTCTTAACTTCTGAGCTCTTCTCCCTTACTGTGCACAGCACAAAACACTGAGAAAACTCCTGTCTTGAGTATACACCATTGTATCAGAGTACACATCATTATGTCATTTCCAACTGTGTTAGTGTATTTGTGTGCATATGTCTAGTGGTCCTATCATTTGTGATTTGTTTTTCCATATGCAGCAAGAAAGTGCTGAATAAGACTGCAGTTCTCCTGTTAAAGAGATTTGTAAGGAGCCAGACCTGTACCAGTCTACAGCTCTTTGGGAAATGTCTCCCACACTGTGTGAGTAGTAGCTACACACAGATGACCTAACCATACAGTGCACTACAAATACAATTAATTCGCAGTCCAAACTATGTTTACATTGCCTAACATTGCAAGGACTCTTGCGACCTCTTTGAGTAGTCCTTACACATCTTGCCTCTGTGGATCTGTCATATTTGCAGGTGAAACAGAAATGCTGTAAGGCAGTACATTCTTTGTCTCATTCATTTCCACCTCTGCAAGGCTACAAACATTAACATGACAAAGTCCCTTATTTCATCTGCATATCTTAGGAAAAAGCTGCTGTCAGCAATCCCAAAGAATGGGATGGAGGACATGCCAAAGCACCGGGTTTGGGCTAGTGCCACCTTCAAACACCAGCAGACAATATACGGGGAAAAGCTGCGCCAGGGAACTTGGGGCAGGGGAAGGGCATGTGGAGGCAGGTCTCCTTTGGATTTCTGTGAATTTAGGCACACTGCCACAAAGGAATGAAACGAGACAATTGGTTAACCTCCCAAGAACAAAGGTAAGTGACTATTCTTTGCTTGTGCTGACTGGGCTGGTTTACACTGTGACCCAGGTACAAATCCAAAAAAGATAACTTAAGCTCTTAATTAATGAAGACAAGTGGGAACGTAACAGCCTAAAAAGGTGCTGAGTATCTAAACATAATTTTTTTTTGGATCTAAGCCTTTGCTATTTCTAGCCTCTTGTTCTGTCTCCTACTTAGGTTTCACATCTTGGCCCAGAAGAGGTCAGAAAGATCAGGCGATCTTACAGCTGGGAGAGCTGGAATCCATTCGCTGTTCTTTCCTATCCTCTCCAATTAAATACCACTAATCTCTTTCAAATCACTAATGCAATTTATATCCAATCCACAGTCAGATTCAGGGAAGTGGACTTTGGTACAAAGTCCAGCATAAACTGAACTTTGTATTTACAAATGTTTCATATAGGAAAACTTGTGTATGAACCAACTTAAAAGTTTATTATTAGCATTCATTTAAGAAAATTCCAAAGGAAACTGTATTAACTCTATATAAGAACATCATGTCATCCTGCAACTTGATGTACCACCTTTATCAAGCTGTAACCTTTTTTTCTGCAAGAACATTATGCACGGTTTTTAGAATAGATTCAAAAAAACCCCAAAAACCAAAAAACCCGAACAGGTTCATTATTTGACTGTTGCAGGAAATACAACAGTAAAAGGTAAGTCATTAAACGGATCCGAATGGGAAGTTCTTTGGATAGGCAATTTATGGCCAAAGTAGGCAGTATACCAAGGTTCACATTTAGTGAGTAATGCTGTACTAGACATCTGAATGGCAAGGAAGAGCCTCTAATTTTGCACCTGAAATGAATAAATAGGGTAAGTGGATTCCTCCCTCCTTACAATCTCCCCATCCTTTTGTATCTGAGCACTTCACAAAGAGGAATTATCTCATTATCATGTTATCCCTAATAAGAAAGGAAGTTTTACAGGCTATGTCCAGACTTCTCTGAAACAACAGCATGAAGATTAGCTGTAAGCCAGGTGATTTCTATTTCTGACACACATACTATCCAAACTGCTGCCATGCCAGCGGTCTGCAGACCTGTCTGGACATCTTGGTGGTATATGAAGCCATCAGGTAAGCTGAGATAAATGAGGAGCCACACATTATCAAGCATGTCAGCTTGCTTACCGTCTCATAACTACCTTGAATAAGGAATCCAGTCTTGAAAGAGCCTTGGAATGGCTTGTAAGACACAGGATTTACATTTTGCTCATGATAATCTAAAAAAAAATAAATCTATCAAAGACTCACAAATCTGTATTCCTGAATGTCCAATGTCTTAATTCCAAGCCCAACCACAACTGCCTGCTCACAGGTGCACATGAAATCTCTGTTGAGAAGCTCAGCCCTTAATATCCCCTATATTTTATGCATGATAGCACTCCAAAGAACAGCATGGTCTCATGTACCAGGTGGGGTATAATTAAGTGCCACAGGAGAGAATGTCTTGTTTCACTCAGAATTATATTGTCCTTGGTCTTATTAAACATATGAGATCTAACATGACCGAACCAAGAAGAGTAAAGTGTCTGTCAGCCAACATAAATATAAGCCTGCTCTAAAAACCAACATACTTTTACAGAATCACTTTGTGATAAAGCAGAAACAATAAAATGTGATTAGCAAGGCCTTCAGTTCTCTCAATACATTTAAAATACTATTACAAAATGCAGACTTACCTCAATACTGGCCACGGATAGAGATTTTTCACTTTAAAAAATCATAGATTTGCATATTTGCAGGTTTCCCATCCATACTTTTACAAGAAAAGTTAAAGGGCTTACTGATATGACACAAACTGAAACTAAAATCATATGGAAACCATGTGACACAGTTAATGATTCGCTACCTGTCAAGAACTGTCATTCTTATGAATATATTATAAAAATTCTATTCTAAAAATTCAGGTTACAAGTCCCTATCTATATTTAACACTAAGTTTAATATATTATAAAATTCCCGTCAATAAATTAATCTCACCATTTACTCCATAAAAGTGAAAAAAAAAAGTACCGCTTTCCGTCTGTATGTTTATATATCTGTGTATCCATATTCAAACTTAGACTTCAGTTTGTTAGACCTGAAAAAAAAAGCCACTAGATATTTATGGAAACATATATGTGTATATGTGTGTGTTTATATGTGTATGTTTGTTTATATATATTCATTTATATATTTGCATACACATTTATATATCCCAAAGATTTATGAAAAAAGAACAATCTTTTTGGCTATAGTTGAAAACTGTAGTACAATGCACTTTAAAATATGTACAAAAATCTTTTCTATGCGATGATACATGAAGAGACTGCACGTGTCCAGGGACAAGTGACTAAAATTGTTTGCCTCTGGTAATACTACAGGCATTTGCAAGACTCTGCTCCAGCCGAGCTATTGGCACTCAACATACAACTTTATGCATGTTTAGAAGAGCTGCAGGGTACACGGAGCAGGTGTTGTGATTCAGCCTCTATGACTGTGCTGCACAGGATGATGCACACCCTCAGCCAGAGCAGTCTATAGCTTTTCTAGCTCTTAGGACAGGAGATACAATCCTATCAGTGTCTTCATAGCGAACATAGTATCAGTGCTTGCCTTTTCTTGTGCTCCTTCTTGCTTCTCCCTTATAGGTTAGAAACATCCTAATCCTAAGCAGTTCTTGCAGTGCTTGAAATATCATTATTTTCATGTCATCACTTGAGGAACAGAATCAATGGATCAAGTTAATTTTCCAAAGCTAAAAAACCAGTGTCTGAATCCAAAGCAGTACTGCGGAATTCCTGGTTCAATTGCACTTGTTTCATTCCTGCAAGACAACACATTGGGAAAACACCTTAGGATATCGGTGGGGCAATGCATTATCCATAATGGCCTTCTGAATAAATGCAGCAGAGGCCTTTCTGCCTGTGCAGAATCATCTCGGTGATGATTCAAAGATAACAGGCCTACTGCATGCATGCCCAACAAGGTCTTCATAATGGCTGGGAGCATCATGAAGGCACTAATTAAAAACATAATTCAAAAACACATAATTAAAAAATTATATTGCTCCACAATATAATCCCAGTGACTTCAGAGAAGAAGCAGCTCAGCAATTACAATGACACCTGTTCTGTCCTATAAATGATCAAATTAATATAAGCACTCTGTTAGAATATAGATTTTCTGGATGATATTTCTTTCAATGGTGGACTAAGTTACTGTGTGCTTTTGCAGCAAATTGAGCATCTGATACCAGCATAAATCTATGTAATCTTTGCCGAGAAAAACAAAAGTGATTCATCATGCCCATCCTGTTTGTATTCTCCTGACCTGATTGTTCCACGTGCATAAAATCCACTGGAATGGACTGGACCACTGGTTCTTCGCAACCTTCACTTCATTGAGACCTTGATGGATGAGACTGCAAGAGTAGCTGCAGACAAGACGAGACTGTGGCAAACTGACCGTGGACTAGACTATCTACATTTAGCAGCTCTTACCAAGACTGCCCCTTTCCTTGGATCTGGGCCAGATCTGAAAAGCAACTGCTCTCCAGTACAACAGAGATTTCTTTTAAATCCTAAAAATCTCTATGGATCTTAGTCAATGATTAATATAATTTCTTTATGTATGAGAAATTTTGGTCATCTGAGATATGTTCTCCCTGAATTAAAAAAATATACATAATTTCGCAGCAGAGCAATATATACATTATATACTGAGTTTGGTATGTAGTTTTAAATTCTTATAGCTCCATCTCACCTTTTTAATTTGTTATAGGCTTTGCGAGATATTTGCCCAAATAGTGACTAAGCTCCTACAGCTTTAAAGAAAGGCATCTTAAATCGGCCAAGTCACAAAGTCATTGCTGTGATCTCTGCTATCATTAAAAAATGACAAAAACTCTATAGCACAGAAAGACAAGGTTTGTGTATCTGACTCCTGAAGTGCAAGTGAAGCATCTCACAAGCTAAATTACTGGCTGGATGATTTATTTGTTTTCTAGTTAGACTTGCCATCAAAGAAATCACATCTCTAAATTGTGACAAAATTCCTATGGTATTCAGTACACATCTTGTTATTTGCTTCCAAATGGAGTAGGAAGGATCTTTTTCTCTGCTTTGATTGGTGTTAACAGGACATTGGGTATTTTATCTTTGGAACAGTCAATCCAGACTAGGACTAGCATAGAAATAAACAGGATGAAATGCAAACCTGAAAAACCTCAGGATTTCTGAGGATTCATTGTGTAAGTCTTTACTTTTGATACTTAAGCTTTGTGGTCAATGAATGTTTTTGCCATTGGTATTAATGGATGTTACAGAAGAAAATGCATGGCTTGAGAGAGTGTATTGGCCGATGACTTCACCTCAGTGTAACAGATTTGCCTACTTCTTCATGAATTACTGCAGTATACTTGTACAAGCTGTCAGCAGTTTTCTACCATTGCTGCTACTTAGTACCCTGCTACAGCAGAACCCCTGGTCATCTGCCCAGTGCACCCAAAACTTGGACTCACATGGAGTATTTATGCTCTCAGCAGCATTAACATACAGATTTTTATGTGAATCTCACAGACACAGAACAGCTGAGGTGGGAAGGGACCACTGGAGGTCACCTGGTCCAAACTCCCTGACTCAAGCAGGGCCACCCAGAGCCAGTTGCCCAGGACCATATTGAGATGGATTTTGAATATCTACAAAGATGAAGACTCCATAACCCCCTCGGGCAACCTGCGCCAGTGCTTGGTCACCCTTGCAGTGAAAAAGTGTTTCCTGATGTTCAGAGGGAACCTCCTGGGTTTCAGTGTGTGCCCATTGCCTCCAGTCCTGTCACTGGGCACCACTGAAAAGAGCCTGGGTTAGTCCTCTTTGAACCCTCCCTTCAGGTATTTACAGACATGGATGAGATCCCCTGAGCCTTCTCTTCTCCATGCTGAACAGTTCCAGCCCTCTCAGCCTTTCCTCATGGGAGAGATGACTCAGTCCTTTCATCATCCCTCCTAATCACGTCGTACAAATCAGCTGATCTCCATTTCTCTACAATGCTGCCTCTTAAGGTAGGAATCTTGCGGCCTACATTCTCTCTGTGAAATCTGCTTCACTTCTTTTTGGTTTAAGGTCTGTTTACTTACCTCTGTACCAGGTAACAAGCATGAAAACATAATGAAACTGAAAGAAAAATTCTGCAAGCACTAAGAAATATATGCATCTTACTTAAAATGTGTTATAAATAGCAGCTAGAATTGTATTAAAGTTACATGAAAACCTACCAAACAAAAATCTGCTCAACAAGACTTTCACATATCAATCTCTATGAAGATAAGTATCTCAAGAAATCTTCTATGTACTATTCAGTTGATTCTGTCCAATTATCACAGAATTACATGCTTGTGCTTAGATCTATTAGGCTATTGCACAGCCGTAGTGGAGAGGCATTTATCCTCAACATTTATGCTTAAAATGGGGAAAAAATCCAAGTGCCAGTACTCAAAGGTTTCTTGAGCGCTAAAAATGCAGAGTGACCTTGTGGGATTTTCAGAAATACCAAACTGCATTTTATGTTTCTCATAGTTGTAGAAAATGAATACTCCATCAAATACCACATTTTATATTTTATATCACCAGCAATCTCACTTCAGGTTTATTGTAACTCAGCTTTTCCTTTTTTTTTTTTTTTTTTTACTGATAGTCTAACATTCTGTACTTCAGAATATTTTTCTCCTCAACATTTTGTCTTAACGTATGTGAATCAAAAGAACTTGAGGCTATATACTCATATTTGCATGTACCACATTAAAGAGTATAATAGCAAGACTTTTACCACGTGCCTATTAATCCCTGTATTATAAGAGACACAACAGACTTTTTAAATCGATGGGCTTGTGCAGGAAACGAAGATGATAGCACAACCTGTGCTTTGTTCCCCAAAGACACCCACTGCTGCCACCCAGAGACGAAACAGCTTTACAGCTCCTGCCTAATAGAAAATGTACTCCTTTACTACAGGACAGTAACAGTAGTAATAAGTATTCTCCAGGGAGCAAGTCTACACAATTCTTCATTTAGAAAAAATAGTTTTGTGATGTTAAAAATAACTGGCACCTTACTACTTCTGTGTTATCAATGACATGTAAAACTTCAGGTAAATAATTTCAGAAATCCTCTCTAAATTTTCAGAATTTTGTTAGAAATAGGGAACCACTGAAATACACAACTTGCCTTTGCTCAGGTAGTACCTTCTTCTAACGACACAGCAACTAAACTTTACCTAAGGACTGAAAATGGGTTGAGCATACCACCAAATAGATAAACACATGTGCTACAAAACCAGCATAATAGGGTACCTCCTGATTAGGTAAGTTCAGGTCTAGTCAGAGTTTCTTATAAAACAGTATACAGGAAAATAATATGGGAAGAGATTGGAATATTGTGCATAGGGGTGTCTTGCTTACTGCAGCAGCATACCTGCGCACAAAAATGCTTCTTTCCTTTGACCTGAAACATCCTTTCTATAGTCTGCAGTTCATGCTTTGATGAGCTGGAAAATAAAAAATAAATGTAATGTTTTTTGTATCTTAAATGAGTAAAATTTTTATTTATCAGAGAAATCAAAGAAATTGGCTTGAAGGCCTAAATATAGGGATGGCCAGTATCTGTACTGTGGCACAGTTTCTGTTTGTGGCTTTTGTGATACCTGGCAATTAACAGCTGCAATCAAAGTCCATGCCCAGGAGTAGATTTTTTTAGATGCTTCATAATATAGGCTGCACAAAGTACTGGCACGCCTCTTGTGCATCACAAAGCAAACTGGCTGAATGGATGACTGCAAGGTAATGCATACTGTTTGTGTAGCTGAAGGGTTAGCTAGCACTTCAAGTGTACTAACTCCAGCTAAATTAGCACTGATGAAACAGCCTAGAGGCAATCTTGCTGTTCGTCCCTGTTCAGTGAACATGCAGTGCTGCCCTCTGATCAGGCAGCTGAAAAGCACCGTTTGTTCTCTGACCTTGGAGGCAGGCTGATAATCTGGAGTTATGACTTGACATTAGCAAGCACGGCATGGCTAAAAAAGGGGGAGGGGGTCACCTCACCGC